>NC_092813.1:20509734-20809734 GCF_040954645.1 Diabrotica undecimpunctata
TAAGTGCATCCTCTGATAAATCTTCTAATGTCAAATCTAATCACAGCATACATGATGAATAGAATTTCTCTCTTTCTCTCGCATTTATTCATTTTTTCTGCTCTCTGTATATTTTTACTTCATCTTTTGCCAAATTTAGACACGATATTTAATTAAGTAAGAAAACTTTATGTACATCAAATACTAGCCCAAGTCCAGTTTGGAAAAAAAAATGTTAACAAAAAATAACCTTAAAATATCCAATCTCTTTTTTAATCAAAAGGTTATCCTTGACAATTAAGAGACAGCCAAGATTCTGGCAGAAAATTTAAAATAAAAGTTTTGCAACAAATCTGGACCTAACTATATATACTCTTTTCTTCCTTCGCCCTTTCATTATTCATCCTCAGTTTCACAACAAGATACCAATCATCCGAACTCTCTTATAAACTATTTCGAACTAAAAGCTGCACTCAAATCCTATAAAAACACAAAAATTTGGGTTTTCTAGAATTATATTGAAAAATTTCTCGAAAATTCCTTAGGCACCAACGAACCTCTAAATGAAGCAAGTAAATTTACCACTGACATACCGCTGACAATCGTTAATGAAAGATCTTGCCCTAATCTATACTAAGATAAAAGAAAAATCATTACAAAAAAAAATTTTGTTAAAATCCTTTATAAAAGGTACATAAATTAAAAAACCCAAACGGGCTATGTCATGAAGACAAATTGTTTTCGGAATCCATATTCCATCATCAGTGTCTAGGTGTACATTTTTTGAGCCACTAAATATCTGGGTAAAAACCCGATAAAAGTTATATGTTACAATTTAGTTTACATTATTTAGTTTTATATATTAGGATGTTAAAGTTACCAGTGGATATGATAACTCCACTCTCATTTATAAAAAAAACTGTTTCACAAATCCAAGACAATAAAACTAACCTTCATCCTATGAATTTAGTCATCCTTCATTCCTATATCCTAACTGTTTCTCCTATCATCTTCTTCAACAACACAGTTAACTCTGACAGTCAATTCATTTCTGACACACTCGCTAATGGGGTTGAAGACAGATTCAATAAAAGTAATATAGCTTTTACTCCCAGTTCTTTACGCGCTCAATCTTTCTCCACCATCTCGTCAACTCCACACGATGTCAAGTTTATAAACGGCTTGTTTACCCTAAATAAACTAAAATTTACCTTGTTTTCATTTACAAAATCTGCTGATGATCCCGATGATATCCCTTATATATTTTTAAAAAATCTCTCTAATACATCTCTCTCCAAACTTCTCGAAATTTATAACCTTATCTAGAACACACAAAAATTCCCAGATGTTTGGTGCAATTCTATAATCATTCCAATTAAAAAACCTGACCAGCCCTCTATAATTCCAATATCTTTCGTCTGATTTCTCTTACTTGTATTACCTGCAAACTTCTTGAAACAATGATCAATGAAATACTCACGTGGTTCGTTAAACAGTATAATATTATTCCCGACGCTCAATCCGGCTTCCGACGTAATCGGTCTACTATTGATAACTTTTTTATTTTTCAAACACACATTTCTTAAGCAATCTATAATCAACAAGATGTCGTAGCAACTATATTTAACGTTGAAGGGGCATTTTATTCAATCTCCAGAAAAGCAATCATTGACAAAAACTCCCACTATAATTTAAATGGTAATATTTTCTCATTTGTAAAAAAATATCTAATTGAAAGAATCTTTAAAGTCCTTGCCAAGGGTAAACTTTTTCGATCTCTTCCTCAAAATTAAGGTGTCCCTTTAGAATCTGCATTAAGTTTAACTTTATTCATTCTTGCCATCAACGAAATTTGCCTCCCATCAAATAAGTTCAATACGCTGATGACCTAATCATTTACTGCCATCTTAAATATGTCCCATCCTCATATAAACTTATACAAAGTGTAGTAAATCTACTTCAAGATAGATTTAACAAACTAGGATTATCACTCTCTGAGAGCAAAACCAAATTAATAAAATTTTCCATAGGGATTTTCACTCCCTTACCCCAAATTTTATTTAACAATTCTCTACTTTCTGGTGTTAATTATTGTAAAATTCTCGGTTTTATGTTTGACTCCAGATTAAATTGAAAAAATCGAATCTCTGAACTTAAAATCAATTGTTTTAAAAGGTTGAACATTTTTAAACCCTCAGTCATCTTCAATGGGGTGCCAATAAAACTACTTCTAGGTTTGAGCGCTTTTCGCTTTAGTCCTATTGAGAGTGTATACCGTGAATCTAATGAACTTTCTCCTACCCTAAGACGATAATCACTTCTACTTTCGTATGCTGCATCAACATCTGCAAATCCATGTAATCTTGTTCATTCCCTAATTGCCACAATGCCGTCTTCTTCCACTAACAATAACCAACACCTTATCATAAAACCTATACCTCAATTAATTTGTCCACTACTTAAAAATATTGACCTTTTTCTGACTAGTTTATTTCCTCTACCTTTACTTCCCCTCTGGGCTAAAGATATCCCTTCAATATATACCTCACTCACTATTTTTAACAAACTTGAATCTTCTAACCTTCTTATAAAGAAAGCATTTTTAGAATTTAATTCTCTATACAGATGCTTCTAAAACTACCACTGGTATTGGTTGTGCAGTAACCACTAAACATGAACTTGTAAGATCATCTCGGTTACCCTTAATATGCAACGTTTGCACAGGTGAACTATATAGTATTGTGTTGGCTTTTAAATGCATCTCACATCAAAACAGACATATTGCCATTTGTTCAGATTATCTTTCATATATCCATTTAGTCAATACAATTTTCACTGAGCACCTATTAGTTCAAAACATTCATGACATATACCAAAATCTCTCTGCTTACGATGTAACAGTCTCTCTCATATGGCTGCCTTCTCACACCAGAATTACTGGTAATAAAACAGCAGATCATTTTGCCAAAGAAGCTACCAACCATGGGGTGACTGAAGTCACTCCAATTCAACTAGCTAACGAATCTCGAAATTCGTTTTTAAAAAGTCGGTAGAGGATACTTGACAAAACTTAGAGCAAAAGAGCAAAACAACTTTTCATAAACTTCAATCTTTTATTGGTCATCTCTCTGTAAATTGTAACTGTAAATTGTATATGTTGATTATGATACTTGAAAATGTTGACTATTTAAATAATTTTGTTTTTAGGAAGTGCCAAAACTAAATCATCTACATATCTTTAAAAAAAGGAATGAAAAAAGTGCAATTGTTGATACAATCACTGATAACATCATCCTTGATATAGCTACTTAGAATGGGTAAAAGACTAGATCCCATACCCATACCCATACTACCAAAAAATTAAAAATATGTTGGCATAACTGCCAAGTTATTTATATTTTGAATACAGAACTTAAATTGTTTTTTTACTTTATTGTGCAGAAAATTGCCTTTTTTTTCAGTTGTGTTAATAATAATATTGTTGTAGGTAATGCTGCATTGGAAAGTCTGGAGCTACCCGATTTAAAAAAAAAATTTCTATGCAGTAAGAATTTTGACCAAAACTATCTAAATGCAAACCAAAAAAATATAGTGAGGTAGAAGAGGAAGGTTTGTTAACGACACCACGCGTTTTTCATACGTTTTCGATAGCAAAACAACCATCCACGGTGCCAATTGTGTTTCGCACTACATACATTGCTTATTTTAGTTCATGAAAACAATGTTACAATCAATTTTTATCACTAATTGTATCTCTATCACTTTGTAATTTAAAATTATTTCATTAATAAACAGCTCATTCATTTAAACTTCTCATTCATATAAACAGAAATACAAAACTGGTGTTTATATTATAAAATACATAATAAAGGATACTATTTATTAAAGTGTTGTTAATTATTATTCCTTTTATCCCAACACATAGATTAATTTGTCCCTAAATATGTGTTGCCTCTTGTTGTGGCATATCGATGTGTTTTTTTATATTTACTATATTTTCAAACGTCATTTTAAAGATTAAAAGATTGAAAATTTAATTTTCTCAAAACATATATAAAACCATTGTTTAAAAAGATTTTCTTTTTTAAACAATGATAAAACTTAAATCTTGACTAAAAAATAAACCTCCGCATGAGTGTTCTAAGACGATAGCAATCGAGTGTATTTCAATTAAATATTTAATCCTTTTCTAGCAAATCATATAACCAAAATAAATATCTGATAAACTAATAAAAATTAAAAAAAAGTCAGCATTTACCTACTTTATTTAAATAGATTACTAACCGATTTAGATTTAGCAAGTCTCAAAGTATAAAAACAATTTGAAATATTCTCTCGAAATAGTCAAGTTATCTTTCACTAGACGCATACAACCATAATAACAATAAGCATTTTATTAAAGTCTTATATTTTCTTCACAATCTGGCATCCGTGTACAGGTTTGCCTTAGTCATGAGACAGGTAAAAATATACTCGAATAGAATCCTGCCGAGAATTAAGTTTCTGTTAATAGTTTTTTAAATTTATGACTAGAGGCCGCCATATGACGGCAGAGTAAAAGTCAAACGTTTGTTCCATAAGGATTGTCTAACTAGTCCTATTTAAACAATGCTATGGGCTTGTATTTTTACCACTTTTCAACCATCTTCATTATAACTTCGGATCTATTTGCGTTTTTAAACGACCGCCAAAAACCAAGGCAAATCTTTTGCACCTCTTCAGATTTTATAATGTGATTATACCTGTAAATTTTACATTTTGCTTAAAATTGCTGAGTAACGAAAAATATAAGTAAAACGGATAAATAGTTTATAAATATAGTAAAATACGTTAGTTTACCTTTCGACGACTTTAAATGATGACCCCTCTCTGAAATTTTAAGAAAATTTGATAAATGGTAAAAAGCATAAATTAAAAAAAATACTCGAATTGGATAAAACGATGTCGTGTTGGATGTCTATAAACTCTTCTTTTTTCCCTCTTTTCAACCATCTTCATTGTAATTTTGCATCCATTAGCGTTTTCAAATGACCGCCCAAAAACCAAGGCAAACTTTTGCACCTCCTCGTATTTTATAATGTGATTATAATCGTAAATTTTTAATTTTGGTTTAAATGGCTGAATAACGAAAACTATAACCAAATGGATAAACAGTTTGTAAATATAGTACAATAGGTTAGTTTACAGCCGTATGGATCTTTCGACGACTCTAAATGATGACCGCCCTATAAAATTTTAAGCAAAATTGATGAATAGTAAAAAGCATCAAATTAAAAAATACTCAGATTGGATAAAAGGATGCTGTGTTGGATGTCTATGGGCTCGTCTTTTTTCCCTCTTTTCAGCCATATTTATTGTAATTTTGCATCTATTCGCGTTTTCAAGCGACCGCCCAAAAACCAAGGCAAATCTTTTGCACCTTCTCGAATGTTCTAATGTGACTAATACTAAATCTTAAATTTTTGTTAAAATGGCTGAATAACGAAAAATACAAGAAAAATGGATAAACAGTTTATAAATATAGTACAATAGGTTAGTTTACAACCGTTTGGACCTTTCCACGACTTTAAATGATGGTCACTCTCTGAAATTTTAAGAAAATTTGATAAATGGTAAAAAGCATATAATTTTAAAAAATACTCAGACAGGATAAAACTATGCCTTGTTGCATCTCTATGGGCTTGTCTTTTTTCTGTCTCTTCAACCATCTTCATTATAACTTCGGATCTATTTGCGTTTTTAAACGACTGCCAAAAACCAAGGCAAATCTTTTGCACCTCCTCGAATTTTATAATGTGGTTATAATCGTAAATCTTACATTTTGGTTAAAATAGCTGAATAACGAAAAATATAAGCAAAATGGATGAACAGTTTATAAATATAGTACAATAGGTTAGTTTACAGCCGTTTGGACCTTTCGACGACTCTAAATGATGACCGCCCTATAAAATTTTAAGAAAATTTGATGAATAGTAAAAAGCATCAAATTAAAAAAAAACTCAGATTGGATAAAACTATTGGTATATTCAATGTCGTTTTGTTCGTCTTCTTTTCCTCTTTTCAGTCGTATGTATTCCAACTTTCTATTTATTCGTGTTTCCAAGCAACCGCTCTAAAATTTTCAATAAATTTGATAAATGTTAAAAAGTATAAAATTAAAAAAAAATCAGATTGGATAAAAATATGCCTTGTTAAATGTCGATTTGTTGGTCTTCTTTTCTTCTTTCCAACCGTCTTTATTGCAACTTGCTATTTATTCGCGTTTCCAGGCGACCGCTCTCTAAAATGTTCAAAAAATTTAATAAATTACAAGTCTAATTCAATATACATATTGACTAACCAAATTGGTTTTATGAGTACTACGTTAACAATGCTTTTACAAAGTTTAAATAAGATATTTTTAATAAGTGATGGATTCAACAGTTACTTGATGGAAATTCATTTTATATAACAATAAAACACTGAAAATTATAAAAAATTATAAAAATTTATAAAAAATTACAAAAAATTATAAAAATTAATAAAAATTATTTAATTTAAAAAATTTAATTAATTAAAAATTATAAAATTATAAAATTAAGTAAAATTAAATAAAATTAAATAAGATTAAATAAAATTAAATAAAATTAAATAAAATAAAATAAAATTAAATAGAATTCAATAAAATTAAATGAAATTAAAAAAAATTAAATAAAATTAAATAAAATTAAATAAAATTAAATAAAATTAAATAAAATTAAATAAAATTAAATAAAATAAAATAAAATTAAATAAAATTCAATAAAATTAAATGAAATTAAAAAAAATTAAATAAAATTAAATAAAATTAAACAAAATTAAATAAAATAAATAAAATTTAATAAAATTAAATAAAATTTATTAAAATTATATTAAATTAAATTAAATTAAATTAAATTAAATTAAATTAAATTAAATTAAATTAAATTAAATTAAATTAAATTAAATTAAATTAAATTAAATTAAATTAAATTAAATTAAATTAAATTAAATTAAATTAAATTAAATTAAATTAAATTAAATTAAATTAAATTAAATTAAATTAAATTAAATTAAATTAAATTAAATAAAATTAAATAAAATTAAATAAAATTAAATAAAATTAAATAAAATTAAATAAAATTAAATAAAATTAAATAAAATTAAATAAAATTAAATAAAATTAAATAAAATTAAATAAAATTAAATAAAATTAAATAAAATTAAATAAAATTAAATAAAATTAAATAAAATTAAATAAAATTAAATAAAATTAAATAAAATTAAATAAAATTAAATAAAATTAAATAAAATTAAATAAAATTAAATAAAATTAAATAAAATTAAATAAAATTAAATAAAATTAAATAAAATTAAATAAAATTAAGTACAATTAAATAAAATTAAATAAAATTAAATAAAATTAAATAAAATTAAATAAAATTAAATGAAATTAAATAAAATTAAATAAAATTAAATAAAATTAAATAATATTAAATAAAATTAAATAAAATTAAATAAAATTAAATAAAATTAAATAAAATTAAATAAAATTAAATTAAATTAAATTAAATAAAATTAAATTAAATTAAATAAAATTAAATAAAATTAAATAAAATTAAATAAAATTAAATAAAAGATCGTTGTGATGAAAATCATGATGACTGTATATTGCTCCCATTTTCAAATACCTATTGATCTGTAAGAAAACTATTGAACATTTTGTGATATATTTATGGACTTCAGCATAATCAAAACAGTCCTTAATAAATATCCCTACACCTCCACCTTCCTTGTCTCTACACACATACAGTGCACTATATCCATTTACATTAAAATAGTGATAATACTAAAATCCAACTTCAAAGAGCCCTATACCATATTTCTAAATATAGATATGCATAAAATCATTTTAACTCCAATAGAAAAAATCTGCCGCTCATAAAAATATACCACATAGGTGTACTGTCTCTAAAGACAAAATATACGCAATAGTGCAAAAATGTGTAGATAAATTATTACATAAATAATAAACAATAAAAATTTACTGGAAGCAATTAAGTGATAATCGAATGAAATACGTGACATTACGTATGTTTGATTATCAATGGTATTTCTTATGAACGAAATTTATGATTTAATAAGTAGAGATACATGACACATGTTGTTGACACCATAAAAGTTGCGTCAGTGTTTTGCGTTAGGGAATTTTTTAGGGGTTACGTTTTTTTGCGAAACGTATGCTAAAACATATCTACGACGGTTCCCGTTCTGAAGTTTCTAAATCAGAGGCAATTAAGGAAATATCATTTTTATCGAAAATACCAAAATTAACCAATTATGCAAGGGGCGAGCAACATTTTTAATCAAAGGGCCAATTTAAATTTTAAAATTTTTCGGCGTGCCATACATAAAGTAGCACTAATTAAAAGGTTAAGTGCCACCATATTGAAAATTTTAATGTCTTCGTTGGTCACCGATCACTTTTTTTTACACCTTCGCTGCGGTTACGAAAAATTCAATTATTATCTTGTATGCTTACCAGTTGTAATTGATTGGTACTGTAGAATTCTGTATTTAGATACACCAGTCGCAATATACTGGTAGTTCTTAAGAAATGTGAGATCTATCTGTCAATTTTTAAGGATTTATGTGTAGTAAGTAATAGTTGTATACATACAAGGAATATACAAACTTGATGGACACTATATCAGTACCAGGCTATTCCTTTTGGTAAAGCAAAAATTGAAATGTTTAAGAAGTGCATATAATATTTTCAAATAAAATGAAACCAAAACGTTTATTGAGAACAAAATACATATTTTTCATAATATATAAAAATAACAAATACTAATTATTATTTGTGAGAATAAGTTTTAAAATTTATGCATTGTGTTTAAAATTAAAACATGGTATAAAGCAGGTTTTCTCTCGCATATGCTGCAGTATGTAGTAACTTTAAACCTTTTTATCAGCTTCTTTACTTTTCATTGTTTCTCTCAGCTTCTTGAAATATTCCATACAATTTCGCCTTTTTTTGTTACCAGGCCCTACGGGTTTAGTTCGTATATGTTTTCGCGGAACTGATTTTATATTCGTTATTATCTGAATTAGTTCAGAATTCAGAAGGAGCATAATTAGAATCACAGTCCGAATGGTTGCTAAAGGGTTCTTCCTCTGATTCGCTCAAAGTATTTATAATTGTTTTTTGGTGCCAATCAAAATTCTGATTGAGGTCTACACAACTACCAATTGTAGTTGCATTCTGGAACGCCAAATTTACTAATTTAACAATTCTACTACTCATTTTACTCAATTCTTATACACATATTTTAAACAATATTATGGCTCGACCGAGGTAAATAAACCAAACTGGTAATTAGAAATGAAATTAATCGCCAGATGAATTTATCTGGGAATCTTACAATGAAAAATAAATAACTTGTATGCGTTACCACTCGAATACAACTGGTACTAAATTATCCCTCTATTAGACAGATCTTTTTCAGACAATAATATAGGTACCTATAATGTTAGTTTTTACCAACGCGTTTCGTTTGTACGTTACTTGCCAGATGGAAATACATGTAATTATTTTTAGCCGTAATTTCTGCAAACGTAGTTACCAGTCTTTTTCAACTGGTGGCGCAGCGAAGGTGTTAAGAAATATATTTTTGAAGTATATTTGTATATAATTATCTAATAGATATAAACCCCAAATGATATATGCCAGACGAGAGTCCACTTATCATTAAAAAAGTTTCAAACCACTTATGATCTTCGAGTACATGTTAGGGTGTGCCAAGGGACGTGAAACTAGTCCAGTAAATATTTTTAAGATCGTTATTAAAAAACGTCGAAATACACGCCGTTCGTTTTAAATTACAATTATTCGAAAATATTATAAAAAAATTGAGTGAAAATTTGGAAGCAGGTATCCAGGAAATATTTAAGTAATGGACTAAGTTTCTTTTTCCTTTGTATACAAAAAGTTGTTTGTTCAAAACAAGACCTGTACGGCAACTAAACATCGTTTCTCATCACCTTCGATGTTACATCGTCAGACTGTTAATGGCATAAATGAAGAAAGTATTGTTACTAAGCCTAAGAGGAAAAAAATTGCACTACCAGAAGACTGTTTTGACCTGCCAGAGCTAGCATATTGTAAAAGCAGATGATATTCAGTATTTAAAAAAAAATTGCTCTGTAAAGTCTTAAGCATATTTTGACGCACTGCCACTTAACCTAAGCTTTTCAATGTATCCATTACTAACAATTTTCTACTGTATTTGTAGCTTTGTGTAATCAACAGCATCAGATCTGTATGATACTACTTTTGAAAATATAGACTACGTTATCTGTATTTTTAGTTTCATTTTAAGACACGTCAGTGGACCCTTACTCATTTAGCCTAAGATTTCATGACATCAAAAGATAAATAAATTTATATTTATAGTAATTTGTAAATTGATAACCCAAAAACATAATCTATGCGTTTTCTGTAAGTTACTATAAGATTTAGTAACCAAAATGAAGTGCCCGTTCTGTTAATTATTTTTATTTCTAGTTTTTAAACTTAAAATAATTTTTCAAAACTTGTTTTTTTGATCCTCATCCATTTAGCCCTGAGCTCTTTATAGTCAGTGAGCTCCGTATATCGGTACCCACCTGACCACGGAGCTCGATTGAACCTGAATTTTAACATGGGCGGAGTCCACTTTATGCCGTAGATATATATATATATATATATATATATATATATATATATATATATATATATATATATATATATATATATATATATATCTACGGCATAAAGTGGACTCCGCCCATGTTAAAATTCAGGTTCAAGTGAGCTCCGTGGTCAAGTCGACACCGATATACGGAGCTCACTTGACCATTCCATAATATTGGCTCTGTCGATTCGTCAACATGTATAGTTTCATAATTTTTAAAAATTTTGTGGAGCCCTTAAGTACCCCTGTATCATGAATGTATATTGCTTAGTTCACGTGTATATCTTATAGGGGTCGTTCAGATCTTTTTCATTGTATATTGGAACCATAGGTATATCGGTTTAAGTAAGCTCTGATAGTTTGGCAACTCTGCCATTAAGCTGTATACTTCTCGCGTATAGTCTGAACGGTTTATATGGACTCCTTATTTTTGTTATGATTCAAACGCATTTCATTGTGTAACAGATATGAATACTATTAACTACCTGTTTTTGGTAGGTACGTGCTTTTCTAAAAATAGCTTTATAGATACAAAAGGATTTTGTTACCAAATTGGATTTTTTTCACATGCGGAAATTTCCTAATGTATTCTGTTAACGTGAGTATGTCTTCATACGTTTTATTTAAGAATTCGATAGATAAGAACTTCTTTTATTTTATCCATTGTTTTATGATATCTTTTATACAGATTTTTTATTATTTTATTTCTTGTTTTATCTGTGTACTACAGATAGTAGTGCACAAAAAAAAGAAGAATGCTTAATTTATCTAACAACAATTATACCACTTCACCATATTACATACTTACACCCATATTACATACTTACACCCATATTACATACTGAATGTTTTATCTCCTATTAAGGGGTAATATGTAGTCAATATAAGTGTAGTTAGTGTCAAATTTGCAATGATCAATATAAGTAATAGCTTACTGACTGTACTTTACATGTTTAGTTCAAATAAATAAACCTTGTCCCTTAAGAAAAGAGCGATTGGAATGGCAAAGTCAACTAAGAAAGTGTAATGAATCTTGTATCACCCCAGATTCACACAGGTTAACCGGTGTTTGAAGGCAAGAGTCCTTATTGCAGATTTAAGGAAGATAACTACCATAAGGAAGTTCCTTTCGAGAGTTCAGATGGCGAGAAGCAGCTTATTTTTTTTGTATGTCTGGCAGATTTGTTGGTCTAGCTAGTTATTCCTCGATTCTAGTCATAAAATGGGTTGTTATTCGTGGAGTGGATGTTACGAATCTAGACTTTGTTTCTTTTGTTCTCTAGCTACTTATCTTCGGATATTATGTGGATTAATAACTACGATATTGTAGAGCTTATGTATGGATGTGAGTCTTAATATCCGCTGAATTTGGCTGACTAATTTATAGCTAAATCTACGTGTTAAGTATGTATTGATATCACCCATACAAGCAAGGTATATTCGGCAGCAGAAGCATAGAGTTCAAGCGTCTACGTTTTAAGAGTGGAAGGATGTGCTTCCCATTTTTAGCTGACAAGTTCGCCAAGAATATTATTTTTCTGGTTCTAGTTTTCCATTTAGTTTTAAACAAAGTTCTGTCAATTACAAAGTGTGTTTAAGGATTTCATGACACTATTGGTTCAGGTATATGTTCAAATTTGTGAAAGCGTCTCTGTTAGGGACATTGAAGGAGCCCGCCTGACTTTTTCCAGGGTTTGGCTTAAAATTAATTTATAATCTATTTTAATTATGTTTAAGATATGATATTTAGATTTTTCTCCACTTCAGCAACAAAATTTTTTTGTTGTGCAACAATAGATGTATCGTCTACAAAATAAAAGTCCTAGTATTTACTGGTATGGGTTGTGTAAATGTTATGCAGTGTAGGTGCCATTACGGTACCCCAAAGGAGACTGTTCTACTACGTTCTCCATCTTCATCTTCTATTCTTATCATTGAGTGATACGGAAAATCTTCTGTTGTGTAGGCATACGCGGATAATACAAGTGAGTTTATTACCTAAGGGGATATCACATAGATTTTGGAGAAATGTGCTTTAATTTAAGGTGTCGTAAGCAGAATTTAGATTGACAAATACCACTCCTCATGTCTGATATTTTTCATATGCGTCTTTGCTGTGTTGGGCAAGATTTAGTATGTGTAACGAACATGATCTATCCTGTCATATATAGCCACTTTTATCTTTCAATTGAAGTTTTTCTTCTAATATCGGTTTATATTAAGGATCATATGCAGAAGTATTTTGTATAGCTGAAAAAATAAATAGATATATTGGCCGATAGCTTTTGTGGTCGTTGGGGTTTTTGTCAGGTTTAAGCAAGGCCACAACTTTGTCTTTGCTTTGCTTGTCTACACACTTTGTATATTATCCATTGTTGTATTTTTTTGTCCAAATTTTATAATTAGTTTTGTGCTTAGATCCTCAGTCAGGAGCCGTAATATTGTTCATAATATACGTGGATAGTGGGTCCAAATCCAACATCGTTGAAAGGTTTCCTCAGCTGACTTGTTTGTCCTCTCTCATTTTATGTTTTTCTTTGCCGGCATTTATTATGTTTATTTCGTTATTTTCAGCGATCAGCTTAATACCAAATACCCTAGGTTTAGCCCTCTATTTGCTTCCTGCAGTAGAAATACGTCACATTTGTGTTAAGCACATATGTCTCATAAGCTTAAGTAAACTAGAGTGTCTTTATCTGTAGATATGTCCTTAATATTTATAGACATAATTAGAATAGTTGGTCCTAAAAAGGACCGAATTGATAAAAATCATATTGAACGGGTGATTGAAGAATTAACCGATTTAACAATTATTCATTACCCAGAGTACGCTCGATTGCGGCGGTCTTATTGTTACTTCAAATTTCGTGAAGGCTTCCACGATGAACTTCATAAAATGACTAATCTTTTACTTTTCAATAAAAATTTAAATTTTACATACTGTTACTTTTAGACGATATTTCGAGTCAGATTTGTTTAGTAATAACTGTACTTAATATATAGTCTCTTTGTGAAATGAGCTTGTAATATCGGTTTACAACACATATATGGATAATAAGAAAATAAACAGGTTAAAATGTGACAACAAACTGCTATATAACAGTACGAGACAATATTCATAAGCTATCAGCTGTAAAAGTCATTGCCTTTTTTCCTGTCGTATCATTTTAGCATATCATATTTTGAGTGAAATTGATCCTAAATTCGTCTAATAATATTAAGTTTTTAAAACAGCTGTGTTTTTATGCTCATTCGTTCACCTTTTGTAAAGCAGTCTGTGTAAATATAAGGGATTCATATAATCTTTTCATTTCGTACTCTTTTCGTTTCATAATTATAGTTTTCTTGCTTTCATTTTGTATGGTAATACATATACATACCCAATTCAAAAGGGTGAAAATCAGCGAGTTCTAAATTGAACATAAACATTATTCTCTCTTTCCGTTTATTCCGTAAATTCCGTTTATAAAAGTTATGTCAATATTTCTGAAGTGCCTTTCCTAGGATAATTATTTAAGCCTAGTTCGTTTGATTACTTGCAATTGATTTGATAGTCCACAACAGATAAGTATTGATTGTACGAAGGATAGCAGGTGTTGATAGATATGATGGGTCGATAGATAGTCCCGTTATTCCTAAATCTAACCGTATGTTACCTCCCCCTTCATTTGTGGAAGTCCTAAGGGCATTTTTTCTCTTGGGGCATCCTCCCAATTTAACTTGGCAATGCAGTAATTATAGAGTCTTTGGATAAAGCCAGCGCTTTAGTTTCTTGTACGACGTTGCTATCTTTATATATGTGTTTGACCTTGTAAGTCGGAAAATACCTCTGCTGGATACGTTCTCGTCACGTATCCACACATTAGCACTGGTTTGATCACTATTTTATATAAAATATCCTGATTTTAGAGATTCGAATTACACTTCTGGATTTAAATTGCCAAACTTAAATGGAGCTTCGCGGGGTCAGACTGCTAGACAAAAAGACCAACGTTGGAATACTACAATACAACATTGGAGACCTTACGAAAGTAAACGACCAAGAGGAAGACCACAGATGAGATGGGTTGATGATATTAAAAGAATAGCTGGAACAAATTGGAAATATGTTGCTCAGGATAGAGACCGATGGAAGGAGTTAAGAGAGGCCTATGTCCAAACGTGAACGACACAAGGCTAAGAAGAAGAAGAAGATGCTTTTTAGCAAGTTGGTACTTGCTCTTACTTCTAAATTGACAGATCAGCTGTTTAACTGCCTGTACTGAACTTTCTTCTTTATTTTGCAAATATATATATGAAAACTAATAAAACTCTGGCATGCCGTTGATTAAAATATTGGATACCCTATACTATTGAATCAACGGAAATACTAAGATCACACGGGGAGAATATTATGGGTTATTTCTGGTTTCGTCATAATTTACACTGAAATTACTAACAAGAGAGTGCTCTCACTTCCACATGTCCAAATTGATATATAGTACCAACATACAGTACTAATAAAATGGAAACTATCAAATTAATGTCAATTTCTTTGAATAATCAAAACAATAGAAAATATATACCAAAACAACACAATAAAAGTAAAAGTAGAAGTAGAACTAACCGACCCTATTGAAGCTGGCAATATTTAGCTTCAACTAGCAATTTAAATTAAAGGACCAATTTGACAAAAATCATATTAAAGGGGTGACTGAAGAATTAGCCGATTAATTAATTAATCATTACCCTGGATATGCCCGATTGTGGTGGTCTTCTTAGTACCTAAATTTTCGTAAAGGCTCGTTCTTTCAACCCCATAAGTAATGCCTAATGTTTTACTTTTTATTCAAAATTTAAATTTTACATGCCGTGTATTACTTTTTGACGATATTTCAAATTAGATTTGTATAGTAATAATTTAAGGTATTAAAGAGCCTCTCTGTGGAAAATAAATAAGTTTGTGATATGGTTCGCAACTCATAGGTATATAGATAATAAAAAAATAAACAGTTAAAATAAGTGTAAAAAATTTCAACTCTATACATCGGCGCCATTGTTCAGGTGATGGGTTTATCACAGATATCAAAGGTTACATTTTAATTCAAGGTTCTATTTGCGTATTTTCAATATTAAAAGAGTAGGAAAAGACATGTTTATGCTTTTATTATTTTTTTAAATCTATTCTATTTCCTTTCTAGAGTTCCGTCTTTTTTGAACGACCTGTGTTCTTTTTTCAATTGGGCACTTGTCCAAGGCTATGACAAATACTCTCTCCTCTGCTATTCTACATTAATATGACTGATTCATTATTTTCTCTAAACACTCTGTCCTCTGCTATTCTACAATAATATGACTGATTCATTTTCTCTTTCTTGCAGCTATTTTAATGTTTATCCTGTGTATCTTTTTCTTCTTCTTCTTCTTCTTCTTTTTATATAGACATGACTCTGTCTGTTTTTCAATGTGCCTCCAGTAAGTTGCCGTTCCATGGTTTTCGTGGTCTTCCTACTGATCGTCTTCCTATTGGGTAACCTTCTCTTGCCGTCTCTAATACTCCATTTGTTGTCATTCGACTTATATGATCGTTTCATTCTACTCTTTTATTTCTTAACCAGTTCTTGATGTTCTCCACCTTGCATCTACGTCGTATATCTGTACTTCTAGCTCGTTCCCAAGGTGTCTTACCATCAATTTTTCTAAGTGTTTTATCTCTGCTGCTTCTATGTGTTCTATGACCTGTGTCAGGTCTTGTTTCTGCTGCGTATGTCATTGTTGATCTGATAACTGTTTTGTAAATTCTGCCTTTGGTTTCTTTCCCGATATTTTTATTTCTTCATATTTTTCATTTAGGCAGCCCGCGTCTCTGTTTGCTCTATTCAGTGGATCTTCCACATCAGTTTCGAGCTTTCCGTAGCTAGATAATGTGATACCTAGATATTTAAACTCCATCACTTGTTCTATTAGCTGACCTTCCAGCTCCAATTAAGATCTTAGTAAACTTGCTGTTATAACCATGCATGTTGTCTCTTTTGGAGAAATTAACATGTTAAATTTTCTGGCGGTTATATGAAATTGGTGTAGCATACGCTGTAAATCATCTTCACTTTGAAAGAATAGTATTGCGTCGTCTGCATAGCAGATTATTTTAATTTGTTTTTCTCCCATTTGGTATCCTCTTTTATTTCTTACTTTTTTATTATTTCATCCATAATTTGGTTGAACAATAGCGGACTCAGGGAATCTCCCTGTCTTATCTCATTGCCAGCTTCAATAGGGTCGGTTAGTTCTTCTTCTTCTTTTACTTTTATTGTGTTGTTTTGGTATATATTTTCGATTGTTTTGATTATTCAATAAAATTGACATTAATTTGATAGTTTCCATTTTATTAGTACTGATGGTATATAACTAGCATATGTTGGTACTATATATCAATTTGAACACGTGGAAGTGAGAGCACTCTCTTGTTAGTAATTTCAGTGTAAATTATTACGAAACCAGAAATAACCCATAATATTCTCCCCGTGTGATCTTAGTATTTCCGTTGATTCAATAGTATAGGGTATCCAATATTTTAATCAACGGTAAGCCAGAGTTTTATTAGTTTTCATATATATATTTGCAAAATGAAGAAGAAAGTTCAGTACAGGCAGTTAAACAGCTGCTCTGTCAATTTAGAAGTAAGAGCAAGTACCAACTTGCTGAAAAGCATCTTCTTCTTCTTAGCCTTGTGTCGTCCACGTTTGGACATAGGCCTCTCCCAACTCCTTCCATCGGTCTCTATCCTGAGCAACATATTTCCAATTTGTTCCGGCTATTCTTTTAATATCATCAACCCATCTCATCTGTGGTCTTCCTCTTGGTCGTTTACTTTCGTAAGGTCTCCAATGCTGTATTGTAGTATTCCAACGTTGTTCTTTTTGTCTAGCAGTCTGGCCCGCGAAGCTCCATTTAAGTTTGGCAATTTTTGTTGCTATGTTCTCGACTTTTGTTTTTGATCTTACCCAGTCGCTACTCTTTTTATCTGACAGTCGTATACCTAACATTGCTCTTTCCATTGTTCTTTCTGTTGTGGCTAGTTTATTCATGTTTGCCTTGGTTAGGGTCTAGGTTTGCATTCCATATGTCATGATAGGAAGGATGTATTGGTTGAGCACTTTGCTCCTTAAGTATTGGGGTATTTTGCGGTTCTTAATCATCCAACTAAATTTTCCAAATCCTGCCCATGCTAGTCTTGCTCTTCTAGTAATTTCCACACTTTGGTTCTCTTTGTCAAGTCTCAGGATTTGGCCTTGGTAGATTTACCTTTTGGCCTGAAAAGCATACCAAACACAAAAGGGATAATAAAATGTACTGCACAAACTATTGCGATATAAGATATATATATATATATATATATATATATATATATATATATATATATATATATATATATATATATATATATATATATATATATAAGGTATATATCTGTTAATTATTAGGATATACAGTATTTTTTCTAATACACCTGGAACGATTGAGTGAATAGGTGAACTATCAAATAGGAGGCTATTAGTGTAGAATTAGAAAAACTAATAAATCGTTGATCAATTATTTACTATTAGGCAGTTAATGAGAATTGTTGGGAATACAAAAAAACATTAAACTAGTTATTTATAGATTTTAAACAAACACATGATATAATCATAAGAATAAACCTATGAAATACCATTGCAGAACTAGGCTTACCTAAGAAACTAATTAATTTAACAAGGAGTAATCTCCAAGTAAAGACTTCAAGGAAAACTGTCGACTTATTTTCAAATGTACTGCAAAGTGCTTTAAAAAATTTAAACGAATTAGCGTAACATCTGTTTTGAAAACTAAATATTATGAGACGAATTGGGGATATTATATTACACAAACTAAACCGCTTGCCTACAAAAAATATCAGGAAAATATGATACGGCGAAAACGACTAATAACTTTACAGCTAATTGCCACATAAGTATCAATGTAACTATAGCTCACAAAATGGGTTCAATTACATTGCAATTTTTAAATTTTTCGTGATAAAATGAAGTGATTGATTGTTGTTTTGAAAAGGTAAGTTGTTTTTTATTTTTGTATTCCTATCATCTGATATTGTAATATCAACAACATTTTTCATAATATATTCTGAAATGCGCTTTCTATTACTGATAACGAACAAAAGTTTTTTTAACTTCTCGTTAATATAATTATGTAGGAATTTAGATTTTTATCTTGTTCTTACTATAGTGCTAAAGCACAAATGAATTTATAGTCTACCGTATTTTTTCCTAGTGGTCATAGTTTTTAATTGTAGTATAGCTTATGTGTTTATAATAACTAGCACATAGAAAATAATAAAATTTTGTAGCCTGTGCTTTATGTTTATTATCCTTTATTGTATTGGAACATCTAGAAGTATAGTAATACATTTTAATTGTTAAACAAAAGAGAAAATAAAATCACTTTTTGTGGTGTGCCACTTAACCATACACAAAATCGTACACAAATAGTCAAATGGTAGTAAAAGTTTCCGATATAGGCCGCCAGACGGCAAAGGCATCGCCGCGCTCGATGTCTATACTATGAAATGTTTTTCATATAGTCTTCGGATCAGATTTTTTCAAAACATTAAATTACATCTTTTTGTCTTTCTTTATTTAGGCTAACCGCTACTGTTTTTTTCTTCAGCGTTTCTTCTTAATCTACATTAATGTTATATTTACAATTCTTTCTGGAACGAGCTATAATTTTTCTCAAATAACCATTTTGTGTGGTTTAGTCGCCTTACGGTTTAGCGTGCTTTGGCTCTTTAAAGTCCCTTTTAATATTAATATCGTTTGAGAAATTTTTCCCAGATGACTAAATAAATTTCTTTAACATACAAGAGAGAGGACGTAGAGTAGGGCATAACGTAACTTAGATGTTGAATGAAAACTGCAAATTGCTGCTTAGATTGATAAATACCACTCCTCATACCTAATATCTTTTGTACCCATCTTTGCTGTGTTGGGCAAGATTTAGTATTGGTGACGTACATGATCTTTCCTGTCTATAGCAACTTTTGTCTTTTAATTTGAGTTTTTCTTCTGTTTTACCTCTTGAGCAGTATTTTGTAAAGCTGACAAAATAAATATATTGACCGATAGCTTTTGTGGTCGTTGGAGTTTTTGCCAGGTTTAAGCAAGGCAACAACTTTGTCTTTGCTTTGTTTGTCTGAAGACTTTGGATATCAGTCTCTGTTGTATTTTTGGTCCAAATTTTATAATAAGCTTTGTGCTCAGATCTTCAGTCAGTGCCGTACTATTCTTCATTATATACGTAGATAGTGGATCCAAGCTCAACATCGTTAAACGGTTCCTTCAGCTGACTGGTTTTGTCCTCTCTCATTTTAAGTTTTTCTTTGCTTCTTTGCCGGCAGAGATAGCACTTTTACATTTATTATGTGATTTTCAGCGATCAGCTTAATACCAAATACACTATTTTTTGCCCACTATGTATTTTCTGCACTAGAAATACGTCACATTTGTGCTAAGCGCATATGTCTGATAAGGTTAAATAAAGTAAAGTGTCTTTATCTCTAGATATGCCCTTAATATTTATAGACATTATTAGAATAATTGATCCTAAAAAGGACCGATTTGACAAAAATCATATTGACCGGGTGATTCTGATTAGCCGATTAATTAATTATTCATTACCCAGGGTACAACTGATTACGGTGGTCTTATTTGTACTCAAATTTTCGTAAAGGCTTTTCTTTTGAACCCCATAAGAAATGGCTAATTAACTTTTCATTAAAAATAATTTTACACACTGTTACTTTTAGACGATATTTCGAATCAGATTTGTATAGTAATAAGTATAGTTAATATGGAGTCTCTTTGTGAAAAGTAAATGAGTTTGTAATATCGGTCACAACTCATATATGAATGATAAGGACATAAACGATTAAAATAAGTGCACAGAATTTTAACTAAATATATCGGCGCCATTGTTTAGGAGATGGATTTATCCCAGAGATTAAAGGTTAAATGTATATTCCAGGTTCTATCTACGTATTTTCATTACTAAAAAAGTATATTTAAAATAAAGGCCTTAAGATATATTTAGATTCTATGGAAATTAGAATCTATGGAAATTAGCAAATTAAAAAATACATACATAATTATTCTGAATGACAAAATTGAGACAAACAGTTGCCCCAAGTATTGTTTATATTGTAAAGGTTATCGTCATAGTATAGTCAGAACGCAACAAGGTTCTATTGGATTTTCTGCTTTTTGTCTCCTCATTCCTATTGAAAACTTAGCCACGTAAATAACGTTTTAAAAATATATATCAATATTTCTGTAGTGCCTTTCCTAAGATAACTTTTTTTAAGCCTACTTCGTTTGACTACATGTAATGGATTATTGAATGGAAGTATTGATTGTAGGTTGGATAGCAGTTGGTTGTACAGGCATGTGTTGATAAATATGATGGGGCGGTAAGTAGTCCCATTATTCCTAAATCTGACCATATGTTACCTCCCCTGTTGATTCGTGGACGTCCTAAGGGCATTTTTTCTCTCGGGGCATTCTCCCAGTTTAACTTGGCAATGCAGTTATTACAAAGCCTTTGGATGTAGCCAGCGTAACTTTGGCGTTGAGATTTAGTCTCTTGTATGACGTTGCTATCTTTATATATCTGTTAGACCTTAATCCGGTCTAACGGTTCGGTTTTGGTTAGTATTCGGACCTTTGTAAGTTGGAAAATAGATCTGATGGCTTTTCTAGTAATCCTGATCTAATTAATACCTAAGTTTTACTTACATTGTTTTGTCAGCGTTCTCGTCACATTTTCAGTCAATAGCACTGGTTTAATCACTGTTTTATATATCCTGATTTTAGGGATTTGTATTAGACTTCTGGATTTAAAAGTGTTATGTGGGTTATATTTACATCAGTTAGCTACCTGAATATATACCCTAATTTAATAATAAATATCTGGGAGCTTACATCAACAAAGAATTAGATTCAGACTAAGACTAAATGGCAAGGGCAGCGTTCTTAAAATTCAAGCAATTGTTCTGTGACAAAAATCTTAATACTGCGCTGAGACTGAGGTTTGTTGAATGTTACGTCTGGTCTCAACTATTGTACGGAGTAGAAATATGGACAGTAAAAGCGCAAATAGTTAGGAAGCTTCAAGCCTTTGAATTTTAGATATACCTGGAACACATACTAAGGAATATAAAGTCTTCTGCAGGCCATCATGCAGGGTAGAGTCGATGGCAAAAAGGGAATAGGTAGAAAGAGGAAGTCATGGCTGAGAAATATTCGTGACTGGACAAACATGACTGTAGACGAATTATTCCACGTTGCAAAAGACAGAGATACTTTTAGAAATGTGGTCGCCAACCTCCGTTAATGGGGACGGCATAGGAAGAAAAATAATGATACGCTAAACAAAAAAAACAGAGATGAAGATAGGCGCCAAGAAACTCTGTGTTATAAAACAGTTGAATAAAATACAGATTCTCGATTCAAATATTCAAAAATTTAATGAACAGCTTACTAAAATAGAAATAACGTCTATTTAAAATGCAATTCATTAATGGCTCAAGGTACAAAGCAGTCCTAGCATCTGCTAATGATATTGATCTTATAAGAAACTCTCTCCGCAAACGACATCTTCAACAAAGTGAAGAGAGCACGAAAAATGTTTTACTTAAAATCAACAAAATAAAAACCAAACACAAGCGAATCAACAGAAGAAAGCAAGTCAATACAGAGCATAATTCACTTAAGACCTATTTTAATACATGAATGCGAATCATGGACAATGACTAAAACAAATAAGGAAGAACTCCGAATATTTGAAAGAAAAATAATAAGAAAACGTTTTTAACCTCATTATCATATTGCTACAAATCCGTATAGAATAAGAACACATACTAAATAAAGAAAGCTCTTATAAATATATTGTTTAGGAAAATAAATCGCTTAAGGTAGATCAGACACATGCATAGACGCCAAGATGTCAAACTTGGTTAAAAATCGTAAACTAATTTTTGAAACCAAATTCAGTATTTTGCTTTAATCTGTGCCTTCTAAGAATTGCAAGGAAAAACAGACGTTGATAAAACTGTTTGTTATTAGAGACATGGGGAATCTAAATATTGCATTCCACAACATATCTCCTCAACTAAGCAAAAATCCTTAACGAATTGGTTTCTAGTACTCGTACAGAGTATATCGGAATAAAAGGAAAAAGACAGTTAAGCAAGAAGAAAAGTGCAAGCATTTACGTTTTAAGGGTGAAAGGATGTGCGCCCCATTTTTAGCTGACAAGCTTGCGGAGCATACTATTTCTGGTCCTTAGTTTGCCTTTTAGTTTTAAACAAGATTCTGTGATTGACACTGTGCGATATAAACTATCTACAAGGTATTTATAGGAAATTCAGAGTTCAAGGATTTCATCACACTATTGGATGTTCAGTTTTGTGAAAGCGCCTGTGTTGGGAAAATTGAAGGAGCGTTCCTAAGATTTTCGGGGTTTGGCTTAAAATTAAATCGTAGTTCATTTTTATTATATTTAAGGCATCTACTAGATTTTTTTCCACTCCAGCAACAAAAGTTTTTGGTTGTGCAATGTATGGTCTACATGAAAATCCTAGTATCTACTGGTATCTGTTGATCATTTGTGTAAATGTAATACAGTGTAGGTGCCATTACGCTACCCCAAGCGAGACCGTTTGTCTGCGTTCTCCATATTACCATTGAATGATACGAAAAATCTTCTGTTCCGTAGATATACGCGGATAAAACGATGTTTACAGTTTGTCATACAGTTTTTGGAGAAATGTCCTCTAATTTAATGTGTCGTAGGCGGCATTTAGATTGACAAATATCACCCCTGATACCTGATATCTTTCGTACCCGTTGTTGCTTTTTGCAACAACGGGTACGTTATTACGTACGTTATAAGTATTACGAATAAAAATAAATAAGCAAGAAGAATATAAGTGAACCATATTTAAAATAAGTGACAAAAAAAAGAATATTATATATACATTTACTTCTAAATTAAAAATAAAATACTCGTATGCCTGATAACGAAAGATACAAAATTTACAAGCGACAAAGTATTTTTTAAAACAACCGAACATATTATATGTAATAATTGTAATAGATATGTTGGCTATAATCAAATTACCATAAAGTCACCGAAATATTTTATCTGAGTAATGACTCACTACTGATTGCTACGTTACGTTATACGATACATTTATAGTTAAAAGCGAAATTATAGGTGTTATGCCTCCTTATTATTTTAGTATCTGTTACAAGTTACATACTAAAGTATTATAGTAAGATATTGAATTCCCTACATTTAAAAATTAAAATATTGAAATTAGACAGTAAAAAATTATAATTTTAAGATTGATTTACAAATTATTATAATTTAAATTTTACTACTTTATGAAACAAATATTGTACATCATAAAACGTAGCAATCGAAACATCGGAACGTACATTTATATAATAAATTTTTCAGTGTCAATGCATTAAAAAATACTAATACATAAAAATTGCCTTTTCCAAGCTTATAACAGACACTAACTTAAGTTTAAAAATAATTAAAGCAAGTAATATAAATTACCACCATAAAATATTTAACTACATTAACCAAGTATTTGTGAAATTTCGGGATGACTAAATTGATTGATATTTAAATAAATTTCAAGTTCCAAAACGTACCTGCTGTAAAATTTAAAAATCTACGACTAATCAAATTATTGGCAACATCGGAGGAGTTTAGTTGTGTACGGGGAAGAATACATACGGATCTCAAAAGTGTTTTACCCTATTACGGAGTTCATTTAATCCTACGTGATGGTCGGAGTCTACATAAAGCGCTACCCAGATAATAATATACACGGTGTATATTCTCCTGGAGTTAGTATAATACCGTTTTAGTACGGGGCCCACATTAACCGCTAGATCTATATATATATATATATATATATATATATATATATATATATATATATATATATATATATATATATATATATATATATATATATATATATATATATATATTGTTATGATATGTAAAATCGAGAAAAATATTGGTTTGTTTAAAAATATTTCAAAATTCAATAACATTAAAATAATTCAGATAAGTAGGATAATATCCAACAAACATTTCCAAGAAGGAGAGTTATTAATTTCTTGAATTACCTGTACTAAACAAAATGTAAGCTTTGCATAAATTATTTCTTTGTTATACTTGAGTGACCCGCATAATTTTAAGTGAAATCCCAAAGACAATTGAAATACATTAATGCAGTGATTAAAGACAATAGAAGGGATTATAGAAAGAGGTTTTTGTTAGTTTGTAAGAATTATAGAAAATATTATTTGTAAATAAGTTTTAAGAAATTTTATAATTATAGGTAAAAATTTGTTTGTTATCGAAATGAAAAAATGGGGGAATTGTAACGAGTTTTGATTGGCGGAGATTGAAAAAGGTGGGATAAGTATGTAGGAAAAAGTTTAGCGAGATTGAAGGGAAGAAAGATATAATCAGTTGGTTTCCAAGTCTGTAAGAAGAACGGTGATGGTTCTCTGGCGGTTCCTGAAATGTAGCAAGCAGTAGTGTTGAATGTTAGTGAGTTTTTGTGGAGTTAGTGTATCTGACAGAAGCTGAAGCAGCAAAATATTGTAAGTCATATTTCTCTACTTATATTCCAAGAGTCACTGTTCAGGCCAACGAGAGATTCAGTTTATCGTAAAGAGAAGATATTCCAAGAGTCATTTTTCACTCGGGCCAACGAGAGATTCAGTTTATCGAGAGGAGAAAGGCTATCATAATTTGAATGATTTGTGCTTTTGAAGGAGATCATTAAGGACGATATACTTGCAACAATCTGTGTAAGATTGCTGATTACATAGGGAGCGGTTGAGAGGAGATAATATAGTCTACAAGGAACAAGGATTTGGACCACTCATCATCAGAGAGAGATATTTTGTTTTCTGCAGTTTTTTTTTTTTATTGATAACAAATTTTACACGTAATTTAGAAAGGATATAAATATTTTGATTAGGAGAGTTAGAATAGTTTGGAATTTTGAGATTTCAATTAATATTGTTTGTACCATTAATTTTGATTGTTCACGTACGGAGAACAAAATTTTGAGAATCCTTATATGAGATTTGTTTATTGAAAACTTTTGAGTGTGAATTATTTCATTATTTTTATTTCAATATATAGTGTTAGATCATATGTGTTTTTTATTATTCCGGTATTCTCTGGACCTTACCTTTCACATGTAATAGCA
This sequence comes from Diabrotica undecimpunctata, assembly GCF_040954645.1. Taxonomy (NCBI): domain Eukaryota; kingdom Metazoa; phylum Arthropoda; class Insecta; order Coleoptera; family Chrysomelidae; genus Diabrotica; species Diabrotica undecimpunctata. The sequence continues at coordinate 20,535,769 of NC_092813.1, forward strand.
TAGATATTGAAGCACGAATTTAACCCTGAGATAAAAGAATTAAAAATTGTGATAGAGTCATAATCATATCATTTAAATAATTTTTAATTAATCAAAAAAATTAATTAGCTAATTATTGCTTGGCGCACCAAGACTTCAAATATCACAATAATATATATATATATATATATATATATATATATATATATATATATATATATATATATATATATATATATATATATATATATATATATATATATATATATATATATATATATATGTGGGCCCCGTACTAAAACGGTATTATACTAACTCCAGGCGAATATACACCGTGTATATTATTATCTGGGTAGCGCTTTATGTGGACTCCGACCAACACGTCGGATTAAGTGGACTCCGTAATAGGTTGAAACACTTTTGGGATCCGTATACATTTCTTTGCGTACACAACTAAACTCCTCCGATGTTGCCAATAATTTGATTAGTCGTACATTTTTAAATTTTACAGCAGGTACGTTTTGGAACTTGAAATTTATTTAAATATCAATCAATTTAGTCATCCCGAAATTTAACAAATACTTGGTTAATGTAGTTAAACATTTTATGTTGGTAATTTATATTACTTGCTTTAATTATTTTTAAACTTAAGTTAGTGTCTGTTATAAGCTTGGAAAAGGCAAGTGTCCATTTTTATTTATTAGTATTTTTTTAACGCATTAACATTGAAAAATTTATTATATAAATGTACGTTCCGATGTTTCGATTGCTACGTTTTTTGATGTACAATATTTGTTTCATAAAGTAGTAAAATTTAAATTATAATAATTTATAAATCAATCTTAAAATTATAATTTTTTACTGTCTAATTTCAATATTTCGATTTTTAAATGTAGGAAATTCAATATCTTACAGATACTAAAATAATAAGGAGGCATAACACCTAATAATTTCGCTTTTAACTATAAATGTATCGTATAACGTAACGTAGCAATCAGTAATGGTAATTTGATTCTAGCCAACATATCTATTACAATTATTACATAATATAATATGTTCGGTCTTATTGTTTTAAAAAACATTCATGTATTAAAATAGGTCTGAAGTGAATTATGCTTTGTATTTCTTTAGTGACATTATTATTAACCGTGATTATTAATCTAAGATATTTAAAGTGTTCCATACTTTCGAAATAATAGTTGTTGACTTTAATATTTTATCTAGATGTATTGAATTGCTTTCTTCGGTTGATTCGCTTGTATTTGGTTTTTATTTTGTTGATTTTAAGTGAAACATTTTTCGTGCTCTCTTCACTTTGTTGAACATGTCGTTTGCGGACGGGAGAGAGTTTCTTATAAGATCAATATCATAAGCAGATGCTAGGACTGCTTTGTACCTTAAGCCATTAATGGATTGCATTTTAAATAGACGTTATTTCTATTTTAGTATGCTGTTCATTAAATATTTGAATCGAGAGTCTGTATTTTATTCAACTGTTTTATAACACAGAGTTTCTTAGCGCCTATCTTCATCTCTGTTTTTTTTTTGTTTAGCGTATCATTCTTCTTCTTCCTATGCCGTCCCCATTAACGGAGGTTGGCGACCACATTTCTAAAAGTATCTCTGTCTTTTGCAACGTGAAATAATTCGTCTACGTCATGTTTGTCCAGTCACGAATATTTAGCGGCCATGACTTCCTCTTTCTACCTATTCCCTTTTTGCCATCGGCTCTACCCTGCATGATGGCCTGCAGAAGACTTTATATTCCTTAGTATGTGTCCCAGGTATGCAGTCCTGCGTACTTCTATTGTTCTCAACATAATAATAAAGTTCAATTAACAATTCCTATATGCACTAACTTGGTACTGATATCTCTGCTCCCCGATACCAGGTAGCAGTCCCGAAAACATTAAAACTGCTACACTCATGCTTCCAATTATCCAACAATTAGAGAGTCCAGCACTATACGCCTTATTATGGTACTGATATTGCTGCTGTCCCTCATAAGTAAATATAATATGCAAGAAAGGTTTTGGAAATTAAATAGGATTTTGTATGTTAGAATATTATTTCTCCGAGAAGGTGAAAAATATCTATTTACTATCCGGATTTAATCCGTAGATTAAATATTAGAATGCTATAAAATAATGCTATTAGCAGGAAAAAACGGTCTGATAGTAAGTAATGAGAAAACCAAATAAATTTTCTTTAACATACAAGAGAGAGGACGTAGAGTAGGGTATAACGTAACAATAAACCCATATAATTTTGAAAGATTGCAGCGTTTTAGGTATCGTAGATAACGCTGTCACATAAGAAATAAAATGAAATATTCAGGTAGCTAACTGATGTGAATATAACCCACATAACACTTTTAAATCCAGAAAACTAATACAAATCCCTAAAATCAGGATATATAAAACAGTGATTAAACCAGTGCTATTGACTGAAAATGTGACGAGAACGCTGACAAAACAATGTAAGTAAAACTTAGGTATTAATTAGATCAGGATTACTAGAAAAGTTGTCAGAATTATTTTCCAACTTACAAAGGTCCGAATACTAACCAATACCAAACCGGAACTAATGCCAAGGTCTAACAGATATATAAAGATAGCAACGTCATACAAGAGACTAAATCTCAACGCCAAAGTTACGCTGGCTATATCCAAAGGCTTTCTAATAACTGCATTGCTAAGTTAAACTGGGAGAATGACCCGAGAGAAAAAATGCCCTTAGGACGTCCACAAATCAACAGGGGAGGTAACATATGGTCAGATTTAGGAATAATGGGACTACCTACCGACCCATCATATTTATCAACACATGCCTGTACAACCATCTGCTATCCAACCTACAATCAATACTTATCTGTTGGGAACTATCAAATCCATTACATGTAGTCAAACGAACTAGGCTTAATAAAAGTTATCTTAGGAAAGGCACTTCAGAAATATTGACATATATTATTAAAACGTTATTTACATGGCTAAGTTTTCAATAGGAATGAGGAGACAAAAAGCAGAAAAGCCAATAGAACCTTGTTGCGTTCTGACTATACTATGACGATGACCTTTAGAATATAAAAAATACTTGAGACAACTGTTTGTCTCAATTTGGTCATTCAGAATTATGTCTGTATTTTTTAATTTGCTAATTTCCATAGATTCTAATTTCCATAGAATCTAAAGATATCTTAAGGCCTTTATTTTAATAAATAAGTTAAGATAAATCCATCTCCTGAACAATGGCGCCGATATATTTAGTTAAAATTCTGTGCACTTATTTTAACCGTTTATGTCCTTATCATTCATATATGAGTTGTGACCGATATTACAAACTCATTTACTTTTCACAAAGAGACTCCATATTAACTATAGTTATTACTATACAAATCTGATTCGAAATATCGTCGAGTATGTAAAATTATTTTTAATGAAAAGTTAATTAGCCATTTCTTATGGGGTTCAAAAGAGAAGCCTTTACGAAAATTTGAGTGCAAATAAGACCACCGTAATTAGTTGTACCCTGGGTAATAAATAGTTAATTAATCGGCTAATTAGAATCACCCGTTCAATATGATTTTTGTCAAATCGGTCCTTTTTAGGATCAATTATTCTAATTATGTCTATAAATATTAAGGGCATATCTAGAGATAAAGACACTTTACTTTACTTAACCTTATCAGACATACGCGCTTAGCACAAATGTGACGTATTTCTAGTGCAGAAAATACATAGAGGGCAAAAAATAGTGTATTAGGTATTAAGCTGATCGCTGAAAATCACATAATAAATGTGAAAGTGCTATCTCTGCCGGCAAAGAAGCAAAGAAAAATTAAAATGAGAGAGGACAAAACCAGTCAGCTGAAGGAACCTTTTAACGATGTTGAGCTTGGATCCACTATCTACGTATATAATAAAGAATAGTACGGCACTGACTGAAAATCTGAGCACAAAGCTTATTATAAAATTTGGACCAAAAATACAACAGTTACTGATATCCAAAGTCTGCAGACAAACAAAGCAAAGACAAAGTTGTTGCCTTGCTTAAACTTGGCAAAAGCTCCAACGACCACAAAAGTCAATATATTTATTTTGCTTTACAAAATACTCCTCAAGAGATAAAACAGAAGAAAAACTCAAATTAAAAGACCAAAGTTGCTACAGACAGGGAAGATCATGTACGTCACAAATACTAAATCTTGCCCAACACAGCAAAGATGGGTACGAAAGATATCAGTTATGAGGAGTGGTATTTGTCAATCTATGCAGCAATTTGCAGCTTACGACACCTTAAATAAGAGGGCATTTTTTCAAAATTTATATGATATCTCCTTAGGTAATAAACTTACTTGTTTTACTAGCGTATGCCTACACAACAGAAGATTTTTGGTATTTCTCAATGGTAAGAATAGCAGATGGAGAACGCAGAAGAACGGTCTCCTTTGGGGTAGCGTAATGGCACCTACACTGTATAACATGTACACAAACCATCAACCCATACCAGTAAATACTAGGACTTTTAGTATGTATACGACACATATATTATTGCACAACCAAAAACTTTTGTTGCTGAAGTGGAGAAAAATCTAAATCATGCCTTAAACACAATAAAAATAGACTATAAATCATTTTTAAGCCAAACCCCGGAAAAACTCAGGTGTGCTACTTTAATGTCCCCAACACAGACGTTTTCACAAATCTGAACATCCAATAGTGTCTAGAAATCCTTATACACTGGACTTGCTATAAATATCTTGAAGATAGTTTGTATTACACTTAGTCATTCACAGAACTTTGTTTAAAACTAAAAGGCACACTGAGGACCAGAAGTATTATTCTCCGCAAACTTGTCAGCTAAAAATGAGAAGCACATCCTTCCACCCTTAAAACGTAAACGCTTGCATTCTATGCTTCTGCTGCCGAATATACCTTGCCAGTACGAATGACAGCAACACATACTTAACACGTAGATTTAGCTATAAATTAGTCATCCAAATTCAGCGGATATTAAGACTCACATCCATACATAAGCTCTACAATATCGTAGCTACCAAGACACCTAATATTCGAAGATAAGTAGCTAAGGAACGAAAGAAACAAAATCTAGATTCGCAACATGTAATCGACGAATACAAGCCCATTTTATGACTAAAATCGAGAAAAAACTGGCCAGATCAACACGTGTGTAAGATATACAAAAAAAAATAAGCTAATCCTCGCCATCATCTGAACCCTCGGGAGGACTCTTGCCTGCAAACACCGGTTAACTTGTGTGAATGTGGGGTGGTAAAAGATTCTTCACACCTTCTTAGTTGACTTTGCCATTTAAATTGCTCTTTTCTGAAGGGACGAGGTTTAATTATTTAAACTGAACATGTAGAGTACAGTCAGTAAGCTATTGCTTATAAAGATCATTTCAAATTGGACACTAACTCCACTTATATTGATTACATATTACCCCTAAATTACCTTACCATTCAAAAGTATGTAATATTGGTAAAGTAATATATTCTGGCTAGATAAATTAAGCATTTTTTCATTTTTTGCGGACTACTATCCATTTTTACACAAAAATATCTATTTTAGCACTTAAATATTTATTTTAAGATAAGCTATCCAGAATTATATGTAGTACACAAACAAAACCAGAAATAAAATAATAAAGAAGCTACAAGATATCGTAAAACAATAGATGGATGAAATAAATCAAGTTCATATTAATCGGATTCTTAAATAAAACGTATAAAGACATACTGACGTTAACAAAATGCATTAGGAAATTTCCGCATATGAAAAAAACATCCAACTTGGTAACGAAATCCTTTTGTATCTATAAAGCTATTTTTAGAAAAGCACGTACCTACCAAAAACAGGTATCTATTACATACTGTAATGCGTATGAATGATGACAAAAATAAGGACTAAGGAGTCCGTATGAACCGTTTAGAATATACGCTGAAAATATACGGCTTAATCGCATAGTTGCCAAACTATCAGAGCTTACTTAAACCGATATACTTCCAATATACAGTGAAAAAGTCCTGAACGACCCCTATAATATATGCTATAATATACTGCTGCGTTAGACTTTTTGTTTTTCTGTACACAGGAATAGACAAAGGATAATTTTCGAATATCACAACGACCCGGGTAATTATCACAAAGGAATTAATGAAACTGCAGACAAAATTTGACAACTTTATAAATGGAAAAATATGTATAGAGAAATAACCGAATTTATTACTTTATACCCTACTTGGCAACTCTCAAAATTTGATCGTAGGAATCGTACTCAAGGTTTAAATGTAAGGCCTTCTCCGGAGAAACCATTTGAGGCTTTATCTGTAGACCTGTTCTTTTTTGATAAACAAAAAATGCTCACCGTTATAGATAATCTAACAAAATTTGCACAAGCGTATATTTGAACTGATAAAAACCCAGAAACAATAATTAGTAAATTAAAAAATTAATTTTCGCTTTTCGGCCTTCCTAAGATGATTATGTCAGATCACGGGGGTGAATTTAATAATAAAAAGGTGGAAAGTTTTATTAATTCATTGAATATTGAATGGCACCTTACTTCGTCTGAGTACCATGCCTCTAACGGTATAATTGAGCGTTTTCATGCTACCATAACAGATACTTTGCGAAGTTATCTTTTAGAACATAACCAGTGCGACTTAGAAGATGCACTTTTAGTCGCTATACACTCATATAATTCTAGTAAACATCATTCAACATCCACTACACCCTATAGTGTAGTATTTCCTTATAAAAATGATAGAGAATTTGATGAAATTTCGTATAATAATCAGTTAGAAAATATAAGGGAAAAACAATGCGATCAAAGGAAAAAGCAAAAGAACCGTTTTGATAACTTAAGAACGAGTAATTTGGAAGTAAAGTATAAAGTTGGAGACTTCCAAATACACCAAAATCGGTATTAAATACAGGACCATATGTTGTTCTTGAACAGTTTTTTTACTGTTGTAGGTGTAATATCAATTTGAAGATGTTTATTAAAAAGTCCTTTTATTCTTTCTTTTAGGCTGCTTGGTTCATTTGTATCCATTTTTAGACCATTCATTACAATGTTGTTTTTTCTTTTATTTTTTTCGATTATTTGGACTGCTTTTTTCATTTCTTGTAACTCTCTCCTTATTTCTGAATTCTCTTTTCTTATATCCTGATTTTCTTTTTTGAATTCGTTCGTTTTCTACTGTCAGTTTTAGTAGAGCTTCGTTTGTTTTGTTTTGTTGGTCTTTAATTTCTCTTATTTCAGTTTTTATTTCTTTCTATTCTTGCTTCATATCTTTTTGAGTTGTGTTCATTATTAATAACTGGTCTAATTTCTCAGATGCAGTTGTTTGGCGTTTTGTAGGAGTTCTTGGTGTTTTTTTGCTGTTTACAAAAAAATCTATATTTTCTTCTTTTCTTTTTCTTCCTTCATCTGTAGAGTATTCGTCGCTGTCCATTCTTACAATATTTTCCTTGGACTTTTCTTGTTATTTCGCTGGTTATCTCCTTCCCCGTCCTACACCGCGAAAAGAGTCGTCGACCAGTCAACCCGTCGAATCTCCGACCCTTATCGGTGTTTATATGTGGGTCACTTCTACCGAGTTACTTTTCGTTGTAAGTCCCGTTTCCCGAGTTTTCTTACAGCCGAAAATTAAAACGATATTTTTCTTCTTGAAGTCAATGAAAATTCTACCAATAAAACTCTAAAAATTATATTAGACAACGAGGTTATTCGAAAATTTCATTTTAATAATGTAGAACCATTTTATGATGCGATTAACTAAACGAAGTTGAAGTGTAACACATCAAGTAGTAGATATGAGCTTTAATTATCCATATTGGAGGGATGCCGGTTTTCAACATCCCTTCACGAAGAGTCTTGTTTGCTAACAGTGTCTCTTTCAGCGGTTTGTACTTGCTGTAAGTCCAATTGGTCCGCTAGCCTTCGAATACTCAGTAATAGAAACTTAAATGGACTCTTCTTAAATGTGATTTAGTCTGGCCTGTTGAATAGATTGATATGATGAAATAAAACAATAACTTGTTTAGCTAGAACTGTAATTGAAAAAGGACAAGAAATAGAAACTTATAAACTGCGAGTGAATAACTAATCGTAATGAACCTAATTAGAAAATTACAGTTTACGAACGAAAACACCATAACACTTCACATTAAGGGTTCCCGATATATTGCGTAACTTGCAATTGCGAACGTGGAGAAAAACTCTCCGAAACTTGAAAAATAGGTCTAACCTCTACGGCGATCGCTAATTCACTGTCTTCCCCTAGCCCATCCGAAATAATTGTCTATCCATTTTGAAGGATCTACCGGTTTAAGGTCAATATGGGCGGAGATTAACATTCTAAGAAATAAGTCAATGCAGGCAAGGAATTTATTTAGGTAAACGATGCGGCGGAAATATTTTTATTTGTTTTGAAATAGAATTATTTGGTTGGAGATTATTGTTCTCCAATATTCCCCCCGGCGTTAGAGCCTTGTGGTCTAACCTACTCTTCTTTATCTTGCCTAGGGAGAACAGAAATTTTAGAGATTGCCCTTGTAAATTGACCATTGATGGTCTTTAACTTGACCACTCTGACTTTGCCATCTTGACCGGGCATTGTATCAACTACCCGTGCTAGAGGCCATTTTAGAGAAGGTACATCGTCCTCTCTCAGAAGGACTAAGTCATTGACTTTTATGTTATCCCTTGGTCGGGACCATTTTGGAGAGTTTTGTAAGCGGTTTAAGTAGTCAACAGACCACTTTTTCCAGAAACTTTGATGTACTTTCGCAATTTGTTGAAACACGGATAGTTTATTTTCCGGGATTTTTTCTAAGTTTTGCTCAGGATGCGCAGTCAGGCTGGAGCCTATTATAAAGTGCCCAGGACTGAGAAAAGTGTAATCAGAAGGGTCGCTGGACATGGCACAGATAGGCCTTGAATTCATCACAGCTTCAATTTGAACCATGACAGTATAAAACTGTTCTAAAGTGAAAGAGGAAGAGCCTATTAGTCTACGCATATGATATTTAACGCTTTTTATTGAAGCTTCCCAGATCCCAGCCCAATGAGGAGATCTAGGGGGAATAAACTTCCATAAGATTTGATTTTCAGACAGATATTCCCCAATGGTTTGAGAATTTGACTTATTTTTAAAGAATTTGTATAAGTCGTAGGGTTGGTTTCTTGCACCAGAAAGACATGTGGCATTGTCACTATAAATGACGGTTGGGTTACTACGTCGGAAGATAAACCTTTTGAGTGTTAATAGAAAGGAAGAAGTTGTTAGATCAGAAACAACCTCAATGTGCACAGCTTTGGTCACCATGCACACGAAAATGGCTATGTATGCCTTGACTTTTGGCGCTTTTCGGAGTGAAGAAGATTTTAACAGAAAGGGTCCACCATAATCTACACCTATTTTTTGAAAAGGTCTTGTTGTAATGGACAACCTATCTTCAGGTAAGTTACCCATTAGCTGTTGTGCAGGAGTGCACGAAAATCGGAAACATGTGGTGCAGTTGCGAATAATTCGTTTTGCTTCCTTTAGACCATTGAGAGGCCAGAATTTCAACCGAAGGTTTGAGAGAACTGTTTGAGCACCAGCATGTCCCAATCTGATATGCTCATTTTTAATGATAAGATTGACGGTATGATTTTTGGATGGAAGTAGTATCGGATGTTTTTGCAAATAGTCTATGTCGGGACAGTTTGTAAGTCTGCCTCCAACTCTGAGAAAACTAGAAGAATCTACAAATGGTTTTAGTGAAACAATGTTTTTATTTGAAATAAATTTGTTATTTTTAAGCTCCGAAATTTCTTTTGAGAATGCATCACCTTGAATTTGTTTGATGATGAAATCCATAGAATAATTTAACTCCTCCACAGAAAGGGGTTCAGAAATTTTTTGTTTTTTACAATTAGAAATAAACCGAAATACGTACGCTACAGTACGTTTTAAGCGTGAAATATTTGATAAACGTGAAAAAATTCTCATCCAGAAGTTTTCTACGTTAGAATTTACCACGAGGCTTATTTTTCGTTTCTCGGGCAGGTTTTCGAGCACTTTGTCATTTGCTAGATTGGAAACATTGAAATTTTTATCTCGTAAGCATTTAGGGCCTTGCCACCAGAAATCGCTATTGAGAATTTCAGAACCAGACATTCCTCGAGAAAGAAGGTCTGCGGCATTTTGTGCAGACTTTATGTGAAGCCATCTAAAGTTTTGAAACAACTCTTGGACAAGTGCTACCCGGTGAGCCACGAAAACCGACCACCGACTTGGGTGACTTTTACACCACGACAGCGCTACCTGGGAGTCTGACCAGAGGGTGACTAAATGAAATTTTACAGGTTGATTTTCAAAGATAGAAATTATTTTTGAAACAAGTTTTGAAAGGAGAACCATCGCGCACAGCTCAAGCCTAGGAAGTGTTACCGTCTTTAACGGAGTTATCCTTGATTTGGAAGAAACTAATGCACAGGATATGGTCTCATCGGCATAGAAAGTTCTCAGGTATACGCATGCGCCATTAGCTGCCAAGCTGCTGTCTGAAAATCCATGAAGCTCAACCTTTAGAATTACTTTTTCAGAAAAGTAGAAACGAGGAATTTTTAAATTTTTTAATTGTGACAAGTCCTGTAGAAACTTGTTCCAATCTTAGAGTATTTTTGTCCGAAATTTCTGTGTCCCAGTGAATTTTTTGCAGATAGAGTTTCTGCAAGGGCATTTTGCCTTTAACAATGAATGGATTGATGAGTCCCAGAGGGTCGAAACATTGTGCTAATGCAGACAGGATTTTTCTTTTTGTTACTGGTGGGCAGAAATTATTTTCGGGGACGGAAATTGTTATTTGGTCTTCCGCAGGGTTCCATTTTAGGCCTAGAACTTTGCTGGAAGTAGAATCGAAATTTAGGTCATATTCCTGAGTAGTATTTTTTGAATGTTTTGGATTGATTTTTTGTAGGAATATGGATGAATTTGAATGAAATTTATGTAATGTAAAACCATGGCGGTTTAGAACAGAATTTAATTGCTGAAGTATTTCGAGCAATTCTTCAATATTATTTGACCCACATAAACCATCATCTACATAGAATTGGGTTTCGAGAAAGTGTGAGGCCAATGGGAATTGAATTTTATTTTTATTTGAAATCTCTTGCAAGACTCTCGTTGCAAGAAATGGGGCGCTGTTCGTCCCGTATGTAACAGTATTTAGTTGAATACATTTTATAGAATCGTGGGTATCGTCCCTCCACAGAATATTTTGTAGAAAACGTTGATCTTTGTTGATCCACGTCTGTCGAAACATTTTTTGAATATCACAGGAGAATATGAATTTGTATTGCCTGAAACGAACCAGAATATCGAATAGATCAGGTTGCACCTGATACCCTTTTAATGAAATATCGTTTAGACTTTTTCCTGTAGAGGTTTTACAACTAGCATCCATGACGACACGCAAAGTTGAACTTTTATTTTGTTCGTTGATGACACACAAATGTGGAATAAAATATTTTTTGTCCGAATTTTCATTCACGAACGAAAGCGGTACATATTCAGCATGCCCCGAAGAAATATATGTGTCAATGAAGTTTTTGTACTCGAAAAATAATTTTTTATCTTTTTGGAATTTATTTTCGAGCGAGAGAAAACGCCGTTTGGCTATGGAAAATGAATCACCCAGTAATTGGTGTTCTTGTGCACTTTTTAATGGAATATCTACATCAAAGCGTCCATTTTCAAGGATCTTTGTTGTAGTTTGGAATATTTGTTCGGCCAGCTCGTTAGCTTCCGACAGAATAGGTTTTTGAGAAAGTTCTTCCATGTTCCAAAATTTTGTGAGCAGCTCATCCGTGCTACACGTAGAAAGTAGAGCAACCTCTCCAGAAACATTGTTTGCTACTGTGGGTGCCGTCAAGTGAGGAGCTATCACGCCGGCAATTAGGTACCCCAGATGCGAAGCCTGCAAGATTGGAAGCCCGGGGCCAAGAGGAATTATTTCCGGAAGAATTAGGTCGTAGTACAAATCTGACCCAACCAAGATGTCTATTTGACTAGGTTTGTGAAAGGAATCATCAGCGAGAAAAAGGTCCCCTGGAATTGGTAACTTTTTTGTAAGAATGCGGAACTGTGGAAGATTGCAAGTAATATTTTCTAAGATAGCACATGAAATTTTAAAAGACTTTTTATTGTAGTTAGAATGCATTTTTATGTTGACCGTCTTTTTTGAAACCGAATTATTTTGGCCTATGCCAGAGATATTTAGAGAGATGTCATACGGCCTATAACCCAGCCTATCAGCGAGACACCGGGTACAAAAGCAATTCTGACTTCCTGTATCGAGTAACAATCGGGCCGTTAAAGGGCTCCCGTTTTTGTCGAAAATGGTGACTTTGGCCGTAGCGAGAAGTATGTTTGAATTTTTTACGGACAAAGCAGAAAAAGAATTTGTAAGAGGTTCTTGCCCTTGAACCGAAGGACCTTGAAAATTTGAATTAGACGAATGCTCGCGTTCGTAATTGTTTGAATTTGTAGAAGTTGACGGACTTTCATTGTTATGAGTCGTAGAAAAAGTATAATTTTTACCCGAAATGTGAAGAACAGTGTTATGGCGCTTTTTACATATGGTGCACCCATGTTTTGAGGAGCAGTTTTTAGAATTATGCCTACCTAGGCAGTTAACGCAGAGACCTTTTGAATTTACGAATTTTATTTTGTCATCATGCTGAATGTTTTTGAAAAATTGACATTTATAAATTTTATGTCCTTGTTTTTTGCAGTAGATACAATAAAAGTCAGAAACTAAATTATTTGAAATATTATTTTTATTTGAATCCTCTGATGTGTTATTACTGTATGCATGATGTGAAACTTTTACGGTTTTGGTTTGCCTAGGATTTGTATTTTCTAGACTTTCCAGAACAATGCACCTTTTTTCCAAAAATTTAAGAAAAGCATCTAAATTTGTTATATCTGTATGATTTCGCTCAGTTTCAAAAAGTCTCCTTGTTGAAAAGTCTAATTTGCTTTGTAGCAGAAAAACTAAAATTATATCAATGAGCTCTGAACTTGAAAATTGCAAATTTTTTAGCAGTTGCATATTTTTTGTTACAGTTGTTAGAAAATTTCTGAGAATTTGCGGTGAGCTGTTTCTCAGTGTAGGAATGTCTAGAATTTCTGTTAAATAAGAATTTATGATTGTGACCTTATTTTGATAGCGGTTTTTTAGAATATCCAAAGCAATTGAAAAATTTTCATTGGTGACTTTCAAAGAATCCACCAATTTTAGAGAATCACCTTGTAGGTAACTTTTTAAGTAAAGAAATCTTTGGATATCAGAAAGGGACTGATTTTTTATTATCAGTGTGTCGAATAGTTCATAGAAGCTTTCAAAATCACTTACTTGTCCAGAAAATTTGTTTATACTGATTTCCGGGAGTTTTACGGCCATTTGTTTATTAGCGCTCCCTGTATTGGTAATTTCCAATTTTATCGAATTTTGAATTTTTGAAAGCGTCGCAAAATAATTTTCTTCAAACAAAGCACGATCAGACTCTTGAGAATCGTCCAGGAATTCAATTTCATCCTGTACGCTGTTGAAGTCAGAGAAAAGGTCTTTTAACCTATCTTCTCGTGTTTTGAATGAGAAAACATCTTTTTCCGAGTCGTGGTTTATTTCTAGCCACGCTTGAATTCCACCAACAGAATCTAGTATAGAATGCTTCTTTTTTGTTAATTTATTTAAACCTTTATTGCTCATTGTAATAACTTTAATTTATTTATTTTTAAATGAAATTATTATTTATTTTTGAATTAATTAATTCTGAATTATTAATTTTGAATTTTAACAAGAATGCAATAAGCTAAACTAAAAATTTAACCCTAAATAGTTCTTTAACAATGTTACTTTATAAGAACACTAATTTGCACTATCTACATATATAGAACAAAAAAGACTAAAGTGGTATGGACATGTAAGAAGAGCTAGCGACAGCAGATGGATAAAAAGAATAACCGAATGGAGCCCCATAGGAAGGAGGAAAAGAGGACGACCCCGAAAATCCTGGAGGAACGAAGTAGACGACGCCATGAGTAAGAGAGGACTAAACGATGGAGAATGGAACAACAGAGAGAGATGGAAACGGTTGAGCGAGGGAAGGCAGTGAATACTGTAGAATCCCTAAATATATATATAATTTGCACTAAAATAGATTTTTGAATTTATATAAAAAAGTTTGATTGTACGTCACCCCTGGGTTCTTAGTACTTGAGTGTGGGCTGCCTATCCCTCTCTGGCATCAGCTAGTCCTGGAAGCGCATTTCTGGAAATAATCACTAGTTTTGTTTTGTTTATATAATGTTTATTTGTCCGTAGAATAAACAACGCACTCACTATGTCTCTAGGAATTGTTGTCTATCGACGAGAATATCCGAAACACACGAAACTTTTACTGTCTTTTTGAAAGCACAGAATTATATAAATTGAATGTTTTTAGGCCAGAAAGTCGGCTAGTAAAATCAAAATCCGGCTCGAAGGACCAAATGGAGGGATGCCGGTTTTCAACATCCCTTCACGAAGAGTCTTGTTTGCTAACAGTGTCTCTTTCAGCGGTTTGTACTTGCTGTAGGTCCAATTGGTCCGCTAGCCTTCGAATACTCAGTAATAGAAACTTAAATGGACTCTTAAATGTGATTTAGTCTGGCCTGTTGAATAGATTGATATGACGAAATAAAACAATAACTTGTTTAGCTAGAACTGTAATTGAAAAAGGACAAGAAATAGAAACTTATAAACTGCGAGTGAATAACTAATCGTAATGAACCTAATTAGAAAATTACAGTTTACGAACGAAAACATCATAACACTTCACATTAAGGGTTCCCGATATATTGCGTAACTTGCAGTTGCGAACGTGGAGAAAAACTCTCCGAAACTTGAAAAATAGGTCTAACCTCTACGGCGATCGCTAATTCACTGTCTTCCCCTAGCCCATCCGAAATAATTGTCTATCCTTTTGAAGGATCTACCGGTTTAAGGTCAATATGGGCGGAGATTAACATTCTAAGAAATAAGTCAATGCAGGCAAGGAATTTATTTAGGTAAACGATGCGGCGGAAATATTTTTATTTGTTTTGAAATAGAATTATTTGGTTGGAGATTATTGTTCTCCAACACATATTATAAAGGAATTTTAATCAATAATAACTGCAACATATAATTCGATTACCTTGTGGTACACTTCATCTACAACTTTCTCATAACAACAAAAGTAGAAAAGTTATTGCCGGTTGGTTTTTTTTTGTTCCATGTGGCCCTACCTGCCCTGTACGGAGTATGTCTAGAGAGGCTCTTCACTACAAGTTAAAACTTCGAAGCTGCAAAAGAAGCCCTTCTTAGACACCCCAGCTTCGGTCTTCAGGAGGGAGGTGTTATGGCGAGCACGCCACTGTGTGTGTGTGTGTGTGTGTGTGTGTTTTATCTCAATATTCAGACTACTTAGAAGATGATTAACACCCACGCTGAGAATCTCGAGGTGTTTATGATATGATCAAGAACTATGAGAGGTTTTTAGGATATAGTTTGTATTTCTTAAGTTAGTATAGTTTTATAACTGTTAACATCTAAATAAATTTGTGCATTTCATTCAGAGTTACGTTATTTAATTCTCCAACGAATTCTCTAACATCGTTTTATAGAGAATAAAAGGTATTTAAGTCATCGTTATCAGGATTGCCGGTTATGAATTTAATCACAGATCCAAGTCCATTAATTAATCCACGTCTTTTTCTATTGTGGTTAAGAATAGCAAATTGATCTATAATATCCTTTAAATAATTAGAATATTGCGTTTGTAATACAGGGTGGTCAATTTTAACTTTTAACTTTTTTATTAGGTTTTCGATACGTGTTAAGTTGAGAGAAAGTAAAAATCTATGTTTTTGAATTATTTCTGTTTGTATTCCGGTTTCTTCTTGAAAAAATCCATTTGGGTGGTTAAAACATTGAGCTTGAGCTTGGATGGTGTAGAGTAGAGAAGTAAGCAGAAGTAACCTGAAAATAAAAGGAAAATGTACTATTTTCTGATCCGTTTTATGTTCTTAGCATCCGCAGTTATTTTTCTATTCGCAGGAGTTAGGAAAAAATTTGGGTTTCATTTTGTTCAAGAATTTTAATACTTTCATAAGGTATATTTTTGTTGATTTGTTTCTTATTTCTATATACTGTAGTTTCTGGATTAACTTCGGGAATTTGCTCCTCTCTGTTTCGATTTGCTTTAGTTATATTTTGGGTCATTTTTTCTTTAGTATTTTTATATACGTGTTGTATAAATGGTTGTATTTCGTTTTTTCTATTTTCATTGTAATTTTCGTATATTGTTAGGTCATTATCGAAGAGGACCTCATCTTCGTAAGGGCCGTACAAAAGGGTAAAAGGTGTAAAGTTAGTTGAGGAATGAATACTTTGATTATAGATAGTGATTGTGGTAACCATTAAATTTTTAATCCTTTCATTGGGATTTTGGATTTGCAAAACTCGTAATTTTTCCAGTAGTGTAGAATGTAGTCTTTCGATAGGTGAATTGCTTGTAGAATTTGCAGTTGTGGTAACATGCTTTTCTATTTTATATAAGTTTAAATATTCAGTAATTAGGTTTGCACCAAAGTTAGTTGCACTGTCCACTACTATTCTCTTTGGAAAATTATGATGTGAGAAGAAATGTCGTAATTTATTCAAAATTGTTATTGCTGTTTGATCTTCTATTAAATATGCTTGTGCGTATTTAGAAAACGGATCTATTATAGTTAAAAACTGATTTGCTTTAATATGAAATACGTCTATGTGTAAAGTATGTAGAGGTTTGGTAGGTAACATAGGGCCTTTAAATGGTATTGTATATGGTTGTCTTTCATATTTGGCTTTTAAACATATGTCACAAGAATTTATATATTTTGTAATCGAATTTTTTATGTTTGGAAAATATATGGATTTCTTTAAGTGTGAATAGGTTTCATTTATTCCATTATGATTTAGGTGATGGTAATTTTTTATATAGTTTGTTTGTTCGTTTTCTTCTTCAATGTAAAGTAATTTTGTTAGACAAAGAACAATATTTGTATAGATAAAGTTCTCATGTAAGAGTTTTTCCATAATAGGTTTTAAAATTCTCCTTTGTGTTAAAAATAGACCATATGTTTTATTGGGATCAATTATTTCTATAAGGTGATTAATTATTTGATTTTCTATATTATCTTTTTCTAAATAAATTAAGTGTATGTCTTTCTTGAATCGTTTGAGAAATTCATAACGAAGTGTTTGTGTAATGTTTATTATTATTTGATTTTTGAATAGATTTACGGGTTTTTCAGAAATAGGGAGTCCTGCAGAAATGTTTTCTTCTTAAGAATGAATCGTCTCGCAATTTGAAGGTTGTGTGGATCTGAATTTAAGAAATTTCGATAATAATTTATCAGGATTATCGGAAGAATTTTGAGACTCTTCTAGTCCTTTATTTTCTACTACGTTATGTTCTTGTAAATCAGTAATCATAGGGACCATTGAACTTGTTTCGTCATTTTCATTAGGATCATCTTCATGAATATTTATTTCTATTCGTGATAGTGCATCAGCTACAGAGTTACTGGAACCTTTTAAATGTTTAATATCGAACTGATATTCGTCTAATTTAATTTTCCAACGTATTAGGCGACTATTAGGAGTTTTTAGTTTCGTTAGCCATACGAGGGGATTATGATCTGTTAATACTGTAAAATGTCTGCCATATAAATAAGGTCTAAAATGTTTAACTGAATCTATAATAGACAATAATTCGTTTTCTATTACTGAATAGTTTCGTTCTGCTGTGTTCAGCGTTCTGGACAAGAAGGCTATTGGTTTATTCTTTTGTGACAGGACAGAACCTAAAGCTATATCAGATGCGTCAGTAGTTAACGTAAAAGGTAAAGAGAAATCAGGATAATTTAAAATGGGAGAATTAATAATTAGTTCTTTGCATTTTTCAAATGCCTCTTTGTATTCAGAAAGTTCGATGTCAATCTTTTCATTTTTTTGTAGTGCACCTGTTTAATGGAAATGTTATTTTCGCAAAATCCGGAATGAAACGTCTATAATAACCTATTAAGCCGAGGAAAGATTTGATCTCCTTAACCGTTCTAGGAATAGGGTATTTTTTAATTCCTTCAATCTTTGATGGATTTGGAGTGATTCCCTGAGGTTTAACTATGTGTCCTAAAAATTCTACCTTTTTTGTTAGAAATTCACTTTTGTCTACCTGTATTTTTAAGTTTGCTTTAGCAAGAGAGTCAAAGATTAATCTTAGATCAATAAGGTGATCATGTAAGCTTTTAGAAAAAACTATGATATCGTCCATGTAGACAAAGCATCTTGTATGGGTATGAGGAGCTAAAACTGCATTCATTAAACGTTGAAATGTACTTGGAGCATTTTTAAGTCCAAATGGCATTCGAAGATATTCATAATGACCTTGAGGGACTGTAAACGCTGTTTTTTATTTTCTGTTACATCATTTGAGGATGTCTAAAACTTTTAGTATATACAGGATCTTCATCTAAAGTTCTTATAAAATGTTTAGTTTGTGTCGTTGCTGACAAGTATTCTTTATTGTCATGAAATAGATAAGAGTATCTTTTACAAAGTCTAATATTTTTTTCTTTTTCTTCTTTGTTCAGATGATTAGTGCGTATTATATTTTCATCGAAATCTTTTTTTGTTCCATCCTTTATATATTGTTTCACATCAAAATTATTTAGATTTTGTACATATAAGGGCTTATTAAGAGGTGCCTTTAGAATTAGATTTGGTATTTCTATGTGACCATTTATTACTTTATGTATCGATGGTGGAATAAATATATGGTCTTGTATTTTAGTTTCAGGTAAATAAGCGTAACCATCTATTTGATTTACTGGAATTAGGTTACATCTTGTGTCTCCTAGTTGAAAAGCAATAATATTATCATTTAATTTGATTGTTTTATTTATGTAGCTTATCTGTGCTTTTAGTTTTTTTAAGTCACTAGAGCCAATTAATGCATCAAATTTATCATGCCATTTAAAAATTCGGAACTTTACCAGATTTTCTACATTATATTCTTTAAATATGGGTATTTTAATATTAAAAATTCGGAACTTTACCAGATTTTCTACATTATATTCTTTAAATATGGGAATTTTAATATTTTGATTACTGTGAAAAGTTGTAAATACCGACTTGATTGTAAAATTTTCTTGGAATTAAAAATATTTTGGAAAATTACTCACAAGTTCAGGATTTATAATAGAGTTCTCAAAGAAAGAAATTCTCTATATTCTATATCCTCTTGTATATATAAGAATATGAATTGCTGGGATAATTATTTTCTAAAAATTGATCTTGTTCTAAGTTATGAAAATTGTGCTGAACGTTTTGTCTGATAGAAGTAGTTCTTATGGACATTGGTTCCCATTGTTGATTATTTCTAACTTGTTGTATTATATCACGTCGTGGTTGTGATGGTGGTTGTCGAGGAGTGAAATTTCTTTGAAAATTATTTGAATTATTGTTATTTCTAGAGTTATTTGTATTACATTTATCTCTAGACATATTATTATAGTTGCCATTGCTATTATTATTAAATGTATTAAAAGGTCTCTGGTTATTTTGGTTCAGCGATATATTTCGTGAACGAGTCATGAGGTTAGCGTAACGCTCACATTATTCAAGGCATTGTAATGTACGAGGATTGGCATAATATACAGTTTCTCTGTAAGGCGACTGTAAACCTGAAATAAAGGTTTTTAAAGCTTCTGTACAGTAAATATCTTTTAATGTTGCAATTTTCTGTGCACAATTATGTATAATAGTTGTACTTGCTTCATAAGAATATTAAATTTAGTATTAATTCGCAGATGAAAATCTCTATAATGTTCGTTAGGTTTTTGCCTTTCTCTCTGTAGTTCATTAAAATAATGTGTCTTCTGATTTTGTTTGACCAAATTGTTCTAAAAGGGCTTTACGAATATTTTTCCAAGTAGTAAAAGAATCAGGAATAAATTCGTGATAATTATTTGAAGTGATATACGTATGAGCTGTGTCTTTTAGTCTACTACCGATGTGGAGATTTAACAAATGGACTTGTACATTTGAACACATTGTAAAAGTACCAGATTCAAAGAGTTTAATTATATCATCAACTCTTATAATAAACGTAGATAAAGTATCATTTTGTTCAGGCGAAAAAATAGGTATAATTTGACAAAACCTTTTCAATTGTTCATCCGTAATAACTGGAGTAGCCATTTTTTGATGCTTTTCTAGTTGGGAATTGATTAACTGATTAGCATTTTTGTGAGAAATTGAAATGAGACTGAATTTAAGTAGTAAATGTTCAAGATCACTGTTCATGTAAAGTTATTCCAAAAAGGTGTATATATTAAAAGCAAAAATTGTAACCAAAGAAAATAGAAATGAGATACAGATTTTCCTAAAAACCAAATAAAATATGCACTTACTCAGATAGTAGTTTCATGTCAGATAGTAGGCAGGAATCTCTTGTAACTTCTAGTTTTCAACGTTATAGTCAGCAAAGTATTGAAATACACGATGATAAACTGTTCACCTCTGACTATCCTGTTCGCAGGGCCAATTAAATAATTTGTTTCAAAAATCACCTTTTTAAAAATTTATTTTTACAAATAATAGAACTGCTACAATAGAAATGAATATTAAGTATAATCCTAAAATGTAATTTAAGTCTGCATGAAGGCTTCTCTTTTCTAATCGGTAATCAAAGGTCAATTGCAGATAACTAATGTCTTTACAGGTTCGGATTCCTTAATTTTAAAACATTAAAAACATTAATAAAAGAACATGACATACTGTCATTAAAAATCTTAAATTTTAACACAGATTGTAGTCATTTTTTATTTATTTACTTCAAATAATAGTCAATAGGGAAATACTTTAATCAAGACTTATCTCATCTCAAAAATATCTCACAAAAAAAGTAAAAATAAACGATCATCAAAAAAAAAAATGATAAAATTATTGTCACTAACAAAAAACATTATCATTATAAAATATTCATTCACACTGGTTTGTTGACCTGTGATGATAGGGTCTGTATGAAGGCCTGGAGATAAACACATGGTATTAGATGTTGAAATATGATATCTTTACCTCTTCCGCAAAAATATTGCCAAGGGTAGTTGGCCTCCACGTGACACAGGGGCTTATGAGTGAATACTAACAGCACAAGTGAATTGCCAGAGGAAGGAACTCTGTATAAATAGACAATACAGAAATTGTTACTATCACAATTAATTATTAACGAACAGTAAGCGACTTATCACAATCGGCAATGTGAATAAAATTGTAGTATGCACTTAAAGTACCTTTTTCGTAGCAAAAGCTAACATTTTTGTGAATAATATTAAGTCGTAGCTTAAACTTATAAGTTTATTCTGTTTGCTTTGAGTATTTTCTGTCTTTTTGTAGTAAAAGCTTATTTAGATGTGAATAAAATACAGCATTTACTGAAATTTTAAAGTAACAACTGTAATGTGCAGCTTAAAAATTAGTCTTGTATAGAACTTCAATCGAACACGTTTAAAAATGGCTCAATTTATGAACATCTGACGTCGAAAATATTATTCTCTAGGAAATGAATGTCGGGATGAGGAATATATTAATTTATATCGTTTTTCAAAAATTAATGTGGAGTGGTTAGTAGAAAATTTCCTTGAAGTCACTGGAGAAACAAGGGGAGGAGCATTAAATCCCAGACAAAAAATGCAGATATTTCTTCGATTTTTAAGTGATCCTGGATTTCAAATTGGAGTTGGCAAGGTGTTCATCGAACAACAGTGAGTAAAACTGTGAAATTTGTTTTGACTAAAATAATTCAAAAATCACATATTTGGTTACGTTTTTCTTTAAATAACATTGCTGAAGCACAACAAGAGTGGAGTGCTAAGTATCAGTTTCCTTGTGCATTTGGTGCTGTTGATTGTACACATATAAGAATTCCGAAACCATCTGAGCATGGAGACGAATACTATAACAGAAAACGTTACTTTAGCATAAATGTACAGGCAACATGTAATGCAAAAGAAGAATTTACTTCCATAGACGCTCAGTGGCCTGGGTCAGTACACGACAGTAGGATACTAAATAATTCTGCAATTTATGTCGAAATGAATAATATGCAGCATAATAATATGATGTTATTAGGTGATTCTGGTTATGGAATCAAACGTTGGCTGATGACGCCATACAGAAATCCCGAAACTCGTGAAGAAATTGCGTTTAACACACTTTTCATGAAAGAAAGAGTCATAATCGAAAGGTGCATTGGCTAACTGAAGAGAAGGTTTCCAATTTTGCAACATATGGTTAGAGTAAAACTAGACAGAATTGCATCTGTTATTATTAGTTATAGTGTACTTCATAATATATCAAAGTATTTAAATGATCTACTTCCTGTCGATGAAGAAGAAGATGTCATGAATGACGAAGAAAAGCAATACAATTTAGAAAATGACGCTGAAAATGTTATGAGATGGGGAGAAGGGTTATAGTTATAAATTCAAAATTATATTTAAAAACTGTTGAAACAAATAAACATATACAGGGTGTGTACCTTAAAAAATATATCATATTTCATAATATATAACATTGTATATATTTTGTCTAAATATAAAGAAGTTGAAATTTCGGGACCTTCGCTTTCGAGACCTTGGGTTTCGATTAGTCTTTGACGTAGCTTGTTCAATAAAAGTTGTTCTCGCTCGATCTGCATGCGCGTAAGTTTTAACTGCTCAAGAAGAACCAGTCTTTGTAGATCTGCTGTGCATAATTTTGCAGTCTCATCTGTTTCTTGCCCTTCCAGCTTATTTCTTTTTGCTTGTGATGGTGTAAAGAAATGGGCTGGATATAACGAACGTATTACGGATGGCCGACGGAATAAAGAAATCGGGAATTGGCTGCCATATGAAGCCAAAAGACCACGAGGAAGACCGCAAATGCGATGGACTGACGATATTAAAAGAACTGCAGGCAGGGCCAATGTGGAAACGTCGTACAAACAACAGAGATGAATGGCGAGAGTTAGGAGAGGCCTATATTCGGCAATCCGAATAGAGACAAGGGTTTAAAAAAACATTTGATAAAACTATATTTTTATTACATTGCGGTTTCACATTGCTGCACAAGAAAAATATTAAGGTTTTAAAGTTGTTATTATACCCATATATACCCAGAGTGCATACCCATAAACTTTTCAAAACACATTAATTACAACAAAATCCTCTAATAACCAAATAGAACAAATTATGGAAACTGATAATAACCTGACAGGATCCATAAGTAATTGAATTGAAACATCTTCTTTAAAAACTCCAACATCATCAACCTCAAACAACATCACAAATCCTACTCCAGTAGAAATAACACCAAATCCAATTACTACAAACGTCCCTTCTCCAGACATTAACGAAAATACCCCACAGATCGATTCACAGATATTTACTTCTCCTGTAGTAAGCAAACCAAAAAAAAAAGTCAAAAAAGTCAACCAGAAATTCTCGCGAAGAACTTTTACTTTCACTAGAGTTAATTAAAGACAAAATAGAAAACAGATCACCACCGTTTATCCAGCTTATTTCTTTTTGTTTGTGATGGTGTAATATAAGAGGAAGGAGGAGTAGGTCTGACTAAAAAGTGCCTTGTCTTCGCTGGTTTTTGCATTTCTACATTTTTCAATGGCTTCAATCCCGTTGTCGCTGCTCCAGGAATTTTATGCCATGTTGGGTTTTTCTCATCTTTATCTATAATGTCCATCAATTTTTTTTTCCCCATCTTTCAAAATAATTTTTTTATTTCTAGTTGCTTTCTTATCTGCTTTCTTTTTTAATTCGTTTTTCATATTTTGAATCTTTTTTTTTTAATTGTTTTACATTAATACTTTTGCCATAAATCGTTTGGTATGATTCCTTCATTATAATTAAGGAAATTTCCTTATTTTTTCTTATTAATGGCAACTGCGATTTATCAAATAAAACTTTGTGATTAGATAAAGCCTCTATGAAGCGCAAATTGCCACTTTGTTCTTCACCGACTTCGGAGTCAAGAGATTGACTGTCGTACTCGGAACTCATTTTTAACACTTTTACAAACGTGTGTCTGCTAATGGTTGTAATAACTAAATAAACTGAAAACACTGTTGACAAAAATAGAATACGGCCGGTTTTTAAGTTTTTTCTAGATTTGTGTTTCCTGTTGTTAGTTTAAACTTAAATTTTTTAGTATACACTTATAAGTATAAGCAAAATATTATTCACAAATTTTTCAGAATGTACTTAAACTTATAGCTGAATCTAATAAGATTGTAATTATGCTATAACTGAATTCTTAAAGTAAACACTTATTTTTTATTCACACTGCTGACTATAGTGAGTTTCTCTACAACTATAAAAACCAATAAAATTGTAAGAGGAATTATGTTATTAATACTTAAATGGTGTTTGAAGAGGAAGCGTATTCGTTTATGAAATAATATAGTCCCAAACATAATTTATGACGAAAAAACTATTTTAAGAAAAAGGGTCTTTTAAACACTCACATGTAGGTACTTAAAGCGATAAAAATTAATAATCCCAAGACATAGTTAAATAAAAATACAGGCCAGTAATAGGAAAATTTAGCATGCCACAATATGGGAGAAGGCTATATGACCGCATAGATCAAAATCTCGATATATAAAGCATGTGTAAATGTAGTACTAATATATGAAGCGGAAACAAGAGCTAAAACGGCTGTTACAGAAATATTGATGGGAACTACAGAAATGAAAGTATTAAGAAACATAAAAGGAATATGTCTCAGAGATATAATAAGGAATGAGGATACATTAAGAGAAACTTGAGTTCAGAATGCAATGAGAGGGACACGAGCACGACGCCACAAATGACGATATAATATTAACAAAGAGATACGGGAAGAATCTCGAAATGGGCGAAAATAGATAAATCCAATACAAAAAGACCACTAGGAAGGTGGTTCCTTCCCTATACCCGAAGAAGTGATATGACTATGTAGCTGGGGTGATATATTATATATAGAAACATATTCTAAAAGAAGAATGGAAAGTTTCGAACATAGTTTTGAGGTTTGAATCGGTTTGTAAATGCCCCTTTGTCCGCTTCTTGTCGATCGACGATGATAGGTATAATAAAAGGTTGAAGTTGTGGAGTAAAAGTGTTGATTTATTGACAGCTACTGGTAATTACACAATATGATGTTCGTTAGGTAACTACTTATGATTGACTGTAGTAAACTGCTCTCACGTGAGCTCAAATCCCCAATTTATAATCTCACAAATATTTCATACCTAAGCACAGAGGTTATTGCTTCTATGATACTAACCAACTTTGAACTATATGCTTACATTACAATTTAATTTAGACCATCATTGCAACACTTAGGAAGTTCAATTAGAAACAATATATTATTCGACAATTCATTAACAAGTGAATGGACTTTAATTATTAAAATATTACTTGATATCATTTTCACAATGTCACTTATACACGGTCAAACTATAATAGATTAAGAAGTTAAGAATAATGTGAGATTACAAATTAAGGGGTTAATTTTTGATTGAACAAGCAGAAAAAGAAAACGAAGAACCAATATGTCGGCAGGTGAATCATCAGTTCTTGATCTTTCTTTATATAATTCTAACTTAACAATAGGTTTTGACTGGGAAGTACGTATTGCCATATATATGGAAGTGATCACTTTCACATAATTTTATTAATACGAATCTCAACCATTATGCAGAAACAGAGCCGGTGATAACGGGCCTGCAAGAAGTACAATGCAGGCGGGCGCCTCTGTTTGAGCGGCACCAAAATGAGCTTTTTTTCTGCTAGCGTTATACAAAATAGTAAAAGGGATAAATTAATTTTTTAAGTGTGATTTAACCCGGCAGTAGACGTGTGGTCTAAAAATCTCAGTGGACGGGTGGGGTCTATCAGGACCAAAATTTAAATGACCCACAAGTTTCAGATAACATTCACATAATGTTTTTAAGATTTTGTCGGTTTATCTGTCTCCTACTTAATGATCTTGTGGCATTGTATTTTCGTTTTGTTTTATTTTTCAAAAAATATAGCAATTAATCTAAAACCTTGCATTTTCTGCTTTGTTTACTTTTTATTAGTACTGATTAGTAAATAAATATTTTCCAAAATTCCCACATATGTTTTATTAAAATACAAATATTAAGCTTCATAAATTTGTTTATAACAAAAAATTATCTGCACAAAATACAAAAGTTTTAATTTTACTTCTCCTCTTTCATTGGTATTTAAATTTTCCCTTTTATTGGTGGTCACTTCTAATGGGCCTGGCATAAGAGTATTTGATAGGCACGACGCTGATTGTCGTACAACTCTAGCTAAATGAGGTTTCAAAGCTCTACTTCCCATATTTTCTTTTGTCATATTTATTCCTAAATCTTTCATAAATAATCTTCTGCAATTTTTATATTCTCCTTCTGGATTGTTGCTTTTGTATATTTCGAAAGCATTGACGGCAGCAATATTCATAAGGCCATAGAATACTACCATAGGCCAACGTCTAGTGTTTCTAGCAACATTATAGGAAGGTATTTTTCGGTCAACAACGTCTAATCCTCCCTGTGTCAGATTGTAAAATATAATGATTTCTGGTTTTGCTTCTTGTCCAGATGCCTCATCAATTTTATTTTCGAGAATCATAGCACACATTTCGACAAAAGCAATACATTTTTTGATTTTTTTGGTACATGTGACACTGCAGTAATATCGGTACCAAATGCAAAAACAGATAAATGTTGACATCGGTGTTTGATGTCTGTTATTTGATGCGGCAATTCTCTTCTGTTGGACTGAATAGTACCGACCACTGTAAGTTGGTGAACTTCTAACAAACATTTTACAGTCTGATATATATTATCAGATTATATATATTATTATTATTATATATTACAGAATAATATATTAGTATTTTCTATGATGATGGAAAGAATATCACCAAAAAACAGCATAAAACATTCAACAGGTATAGAAGAATTTCTACCCATTTCCTGTAACTCCTGACAAATGTGTAATAATATTCCTTGCCCGAGTACTAACATTTATGAGTGAAGCTTCTTTTCTCCATTTCGTCCCATCCTTACCATAATAATAAGCTGATCTACTCTCTTCTGAAACAGATTCTTCTTGTTCTGATTCTTCGCCTGTAGCTTCTTGTTCTGTGACGTGATCGCTCTCTAAAAAAAATTTTTCGTCAGCAATCGAATCGTTGTCGCTTTCTGCCATTTTTTCCACTTCTTCATTATCAGTTTCTACTTCTTCATAGGGTTGTCTCAGTTTTTCAATTTCTCTTTCATACGGATTCATAATTAACTATTAGAATACTGCTGTGGAACACTTACTGGTTTTATTTCTTGATATTTGATAAATCCAAATAAATATCACCACAAACTTTACACAGCACACACCAGCTAACGAATTTGTAATGAATCGTTGTCCCTTTATATAAAAAACGAAAGTAAAGAACTCGATTCAAAAATTTGAGATTGTATCGGGAAAAACTTATTTTTCTAAGTAGCTGAAATTTTTAATAAAATGGAGGTTTTACAAAAAAAATGTGAAAAATACTAGTAAAATGTACACATACAGAGCCAACAAAGATTTAATAAATCCGTTAAAAGCCACAAACAAATTATATTTTAGGTCAAAAACCGAAAAAACTGCATTACAAGTATATGAATCTTAACTTCCAAGAGTAACACTAGTGGACGGGTGGGGTCTGTCAGGACATATTTTTAAATATCTCAAAACCAAACAATAAATTTGTTCCAAACATATAGCTATTAGTTGGAGTGAGCAATTATTGAAAGGTGCTGAAAAGGTCATTTTATGGCGAGTACGCCACTGTGTGTGTTTTTATTTCAATATCTAGACTGCATCGGAGATAATAAACACTCACGCTGACGATTTCGAGGTGTCAGCGATATGTTCAAGTACTATGAAAGGTTTTAATAAATAGTTTGCTAAGCTGTTAACAAGTCAACAACTTGTGCATTTTCCAACAAACACACATCATTTCCTACAGAATAAAAGTTAAACAACAGTTAAAATATGTACAATAATTTTTCATTCTTGCAGTGACCAATAGAAATAGACCACACTCGTCCACTCCCGGGTTAAAGTTCAGTCATAATATGCTAATTTAATAATATTAGAATTTATTATTGGCAAATGTATTATGTTTCAAAAAACAAACAATATTGCACTTATTCGAAACGCTTTGTTAATTTTCTTCAAATTTCTGAAGTTTTTTAAAGGTTTTGTGTCAGCAGTTAGGAGCGTAATTGAATGATTAGTAGTAAAATGAACATTTTACATTTTTACAATTTACAGTTTACATAAAGTTTAGTTTATCAAGAGTTTTGTCAATTTAGTAGTATGTGTCGTTAGTAATACAGAATAGTTTTTCAGCTTTCTGTGCAGTTAAAAGAACATTATCTAGTGTTGCATGCAATTAACATAAAATTACATTTGATACTACGGATAGCGGGTAGGAACTCCTTTGGATAGTCCTATCAGGGAAAATAAATTAATCCCTGCCCTCCACAGATTCCAGGTGTTTCCTGATCCGGAAAACTAATACCTGCTTAGGGTCCCTTATCCAGGGTCACGAATGAAATCCACAACGGCAGCCACGTCGGAGAAGAATACCTTCGGTACGGTGTGAATGGCGGAAGTAGCAATCCCTTGATTTTATAGATTGTATAAAATCACTCACCAACCCGTCTAGCCAGCGTGTTGTTTTAAGGCTAAAAATAGGAATATGGCGATAGCTAAAACAAAAGGAATGGGTTCTCAGGTAGGTAGACCCTGTAGTTACATACAGTAATGGCAAATCCCACCCCTTTCGAAAAAAGGACAGCTTCATGGAATCTGGGGGAAGCAAGAAATCGCTAAAAAATCACACGATTGAACATCACAAATATAAGGTCCTTAATCAAAAATGGAAAAAGTCTACGAACCCGAAGAAGACATCAAGGACTTAAAATGGGACATATTTGGTCTAGCAGAGGTAAAAAGAAAAGAGGAAGCGTGCATAACACTAGAGTCCGGTAACGTCCTACATTACATTGGGCCAGAAGAACAAAGCGTAGATGGCGTAGGATTCCTAATTTCCAAGAAATATGCACATAAAGTAGAGTAATTCGTAAGAATATCTGAAAGAATTGTAATGATTAGATTAAATGTAAACGAGAACATCTCCCTGAAAACTATTCAAGTATACGCTCCAACCGCAGCACATCCTGATGAAGAGATAGTCGAATTTTATAAGAAAACCCTCAAAGAGGAAGACGTTGCAAAAATCAAAAAAATATCTGATATATGCTACATGCGCATCTATGTGGAGGATGAATTCAAAATCACAAAAGACACCCTACAGTGTTATAACTGTCAAGGGTTCTATCACAGCTCAAAGGCTTGCCATTGCGCATCCAAATGTGCAAACTGTCGTGAAGCGCACACAGCAAATTATAGAGGATGCTCTAAGGCCCCCAAAAAGAAAACACCTGCCCCAACAAGACCGGTAGGAAGACTCATAAACAGCGCTCCAATCAACAAAGGAGTCAGCTACGCACAGGCAGCGAAAAAATCCGCTGAAACCACCACAGAAGCTCCAGCACAACCACAAGAAGTGTCGGTACAGGACGCAGCTACCCTCATCGCAAACTTCCATACAGAGTATAATAACAAAATGATGGAAATGATGTCCATGATGGACAAAGCAACAAAAATGATGACTGCATTTGGAGAAGCCGTCCGAAAATGTTAGAAAAACAAAACGAAGATCTACGCATTGGGTCATGGAAAAGATCAACCTTATGGATGAAATAATAAACAGATTAGAGCTCGATATCGTAGCCCTTCAAGAAACCAAACTAGTAGAAAGGAAAAAAAAAACAAAATTTCCAGGCTACGATATCTATAGAACGGATCATAGAGCATTATCAGGAGGAACAGCTATATTAGTCAAAAAGGGACTCGAACACGAGCACATCTCAACACCAGACGGACTGGTGACAATGGAAGCCACAATTATTTGACTTACGGCCAACAACGAAACACTAAAAATAGTGTCAGCTTACGTCAGACCACATGATCCGATTTTCAACCAAGATTTGAGCCTAATACTGAACTCAGAAGAGCCAACTATAATTATTGGAGACCTAAATGCTAGATCTCCCAATTGGTTTGATAGGACGACCAACCGAAACGAAAGATATCTCTGCAACCATCTCGAGAACAGACCGAACACATATGTCATCGGACCAACAGAACCGACATGTTTTCACGGAGAACTCCCTACGTATCTTGACATTGCAATCCTACACAACGTGGGTCAACAATACGAGATACACTCTCTAAATGAAGGCGATTCGACACATAACCTAATCGTCCTGACCCTGGGCGCAATAGAATTGAACTATTTGCAGCCCCACAACAGAAAGAAGACAAGTTGGCCAAACTTCAGAAGAATTGTGAGCGAGAACATCGGTAACATCCCAACAATTAATAATATTACAGAACTAGAAGATAGTGTAATAAAACTAGAACAAGCAATAAACAATGCTATCGATGCCAGCTCCAAAACCGAAACAATCACAAGACAAAAAGGAGGAAGATTCAGGGATATAAGTATAGAACTTCAAAACCTAATCAAAGAGAAAAACCGGAAAAGAAGAAGAGCCTACCACACAAGAACGGTAGAAGACAAAAGGATTGCAAATGAGCTAGACAGGGAAGTGAAAAAACAACTTCAAAATCATAGAAATGAAAGCTGGGACTCCTATATCGATGAGCTAAATCCTAACAAATCCGCCTTCTGGAAGTTATCTAAAATCCTCCGAAAGGACAAGAAACCCATACCTCCCCTACACGGAGTAAACGGGATTGTCCATACGGAAATCGACAAAGCCGAAGTCATGAAGGACGAATTAGAAAGGGCGTGTAGAAACAACGAACACCCCGACGATGACATAGACTTTGAGGAAGAGGTAGAAAGAGCAGCGAGAGGACTTAGAAGGAAAAAGGGCAGAATAGGTATTACACATACATCTCCCGAAGAAATAAAGGAACTTATAAAAATGACAAATGCCAAAAAAGCCCCAGGACCCGACAACATCACAAATAGGGCGCTGAAAAATCTACCAACAAAAGCTGTTGTTTATATCACTAACATAATAAACAGCATGCTAAAACTACGATATTTCCCAGATAGGTGGAAAGAGGCACACGTAATAATGATTGCAAAACCTGGTAAAAACGGCACATTTCCGCAAAATTACAGACCTATCAGCTTATTATCATCTATAAGCAAGATAGCGGAAAGAGTCATACTAAAAAGACTCAATGAAGAATCACAAATGCTAGGAACCATACCAGAGGCTCAATTCGGGTTCAGAAGCGAACACTCCTGTGAATTACAGGTACTACGACTTACAGAATTTATCACCAAAGGATTTAATGAAAAAATGTACACAGCTACAGCTTTTTTGGACGTCAGCAAAGCCTTCGACAGAGTCAAGAACCATGGACTCATCTATAAAATGAATGAATTTGGTTACAGTGAGGCGATGACATGCCTCCTTGCGTCATATCTTGCCAACAGAAGGTTCAGAGTTCGAATAGGGGCAACCCTATCCGAAGTCGGGACCCTGGAGGCGGGTGTGCCTCAGGGAGCGGTGCTGTCGCCTTACCTGTACACCATTTATACGGCCGACACGCCAAAAGAGCCAGGCTCTCTATTGAGTCTTTACGCTGACGACACAGCAATAGCTGTTAGCTGGAGAAACCCGGATCACGCAGCTAATCATCTGCAAAGAGCACTAAACAGATTCCAAAGATGGTGCATGAAATGGAAAATAGCCCTAAATCCAGACAAAACACAGGCTGTAATGTTTAGTCACAGAAGAAGTGTACCAAATCGCGAAATTACAATCGAAAACACCCCAGTAGACTGGACCAACCAACCTAAATACCTAGGGGTACATCTAGACAAGAAGCTAACGTTCACTGACCACATCAATCAGCAAGTACTCAAAGCCAAAGCGTTGAAAAGTCAGCTCTCAACACTTAGAGGAAGGAAAAGTAAACTACGATTTAAAACCAAAATCAGGGTTGCGAATAGTATTATCCTGCCAGTCCTAACATCCGCAGCGTGGGGACACACCTGTAAAACAAACAGGAAAAAGATACAGACCACTCAGAATCAAATATTCAGAGATGCCCTCAAGATACCAAGGTACGTACCCTTGAGATACGTATATAGAGACTCAGGACAAACAAGAATCCTACGCACGCTAGACGAGAGAGCATATGAAATTTTCAACGGACTAAGAAACCACCCAAGCAGAATGTTAAGAGAGCTGACTAACTACAATGAAAACATAAGGACGGTACATAGAAGACCAAAACAACAGATAGCTCGATATAGGGAGAACCCGAACGAATAAAATAAAGAATGAGATGGTTGCAAGAAGAACGAACAAAGAAATGCAGTCATTCAGAAAACACACCAAAAAAACTCTGGCGAGAGGGTACGTTTTTCTTTTTAGGTTTTTAGGTAATTATTATTAAGTCCAATATACACCGGGGTGTGTGAGAGCATTATACACTTGGGAATGCACACCCCAATACACGCACACAAATAGGATTAAGGAAAAAAGGAAAGAATTGTTGCCCAGGCATTTTATAGTCCCGAAGCCACAAGGAAGTCCACAAAAAAAAAAAAAATGTGTTTTCTGATTAAATAACGTAAATTCATATTGATATATTCATACTTTTCATTAAACCGTTTCACGTAAATTTACCTTATATAGCAAACATAGGAGGGGCCCCCGTCAGGCCTTCTATATACCGCTCCGCGGACTAGGCCCTTAAGGCAGATCGAATGAAAGATCTACTCGCGAAATCCGAGCACTGAGGTCATGTGCGGCATACATGGGCTTGGTGGCGGGACCCCTCTCGGGTGCTCAGCCGGCGAGGAGAACAAAATTTATTTTGCCAAATCGGCGGCTGAGTGACCGAGCACACACTCTTTTCCGGACATAGGGTCATCAGCTCAGGCTGATGGCTCTATGGTCGGAACACACACTCTTTTTTCTTTTTTTTAGGGACTCAAGTCCCGACGTAAAGCTAGAGTAAAATCAATAGAGTCAGTAAAGTAAATAGGGAGAAAAGCCTAGATGTGGCTACCCCTACAGTTAGGTGGCATAACCACATTCACTAAAAACCGAGGATGTCCTATTACCCAGGGCATCTTAAGTAAATTTCAGATCATAAGCCTCCTCACGTAAGTCACACGATGAGGAGGGGTGGTGGAAAAGCCTGGAGGTCAGATAGATACCACTTCGACTAGCGAAGTGTGACCGGTTTGATCTTCGGACATGTGGATCCCATTTTTACATTGGTATACACATGTTCCTAGGGGCAGGGTTGATCACTGCGTGTGTGTGTGTATGTTTTTATTACATATCGGTTTCACATAATAACAATAATAATAATAATAATAATAATAATAATTAGGCACCTGGATGAGTAAACCTCTGCATGGGCGACATCTTAATGAGATCAGCCAAGAATATGTCGACAATACAGCGTCGAACTATTGGTTGACATCAGGAAAGATGTTTCCCGAGACTGAGGGTTTCCTACTTGCCATTCAGGATCAGGTTATTCCAACTAAAAATTACCTAAAATATATTGTTAAAGATCCTCAAGTCCAAAATGACAAATGACGATATGGATGCCAAGCCCAAGAAACCATCCAACATCTTACCGGTGGCTGCCAGGCATTTGTCGGTACTGATTATAAAGAACGTCATGACTCAGTAGGAAAGATTATCCACCAAGAACTAGCTGACAAACTGGGACTTCTCCAAACCGACCATCTTCCTTATTATCAATACGTCCCTGATAGAATGCTTGAAAATGACAACTACAAGCTATACTGGGACCGTACTGTGCTTACAGACCAACCAGTGGCCCATAATAGACCCGATCTCATACTAGTTAATAAAATTACTAGGCAAACAACACTTATTGATGTGGCGATACCCAACACCAATAATTTACGTGTTAAATACAACGAAAAGATCGCCAAGTACAGAGATCTAGAAATACAAATCAGGAGACAATGGAGAATGGAAAGTACCCAGACGATACCTATTATTCTTTCTACCACTGGAGTCATCCCGAAAAGCCTCCTAGAAAACATAAAAAAGCTGGGTCTAAATGAACATCTATATAAGATTATGCAGAAAGCTGTGTTACTTTCGACGTCCAGATGCGTACGAAAATTTTTGGGAGATACACCGACATACCAAGTCACCTAGGACTCGATAACATGGAAAGAGTCCCACCAGAGCTCAATCCTTTTGATACCGTAGGTATCTGGGATGAGTGAATTTTCCCCTTAGAGGGAGTGTGAGCCGTATGGCTAAATCTGGATAATAATGATGATACACCGACATACCAAGTCACCTAGGACTCGATAACATGGAAAGAGTCCCACTAGAGCTCAATCCTTTTGATACCGTAGGTATCTGGGATGAAAAAATTTTAAAAATTTACGTTGCACCTGCTCTATAAGTTGGATATGTACATCATAAAAAGGTGACCAAATGACAGAGGCATATTCCAGTTTACAGCGTACAAAAGTGTAATAAAGTAATTTAATTGCCTTAATATTAGTAAGATTTCGACTATTTCTAATTATGAATCTATAAGATTTAAGTGCTTTTTTAACCTTTAGATTTACATGTTCAACAAAGGTGAGTTTATAATCAAATGTAACTCCAAGGTCTTTAATTTTATTTAAACGTTCAAGTTCATTGCCATTGATAATATAAGGATGGTATAAATTAGACTGTTTCCTAGAATAACTAACTACTTTGCACTTATTGGCATTAAGATTCAAATGATTTGCATTACACCATTAATGTACACGATTCAGTTCACTCTGCAAAAAATAACAATCATTAAGGTCACTTATCAATGAATAAATCTTTAAATCATCGGCATAACATAAACATGGTGCAGAAATTGATTCACACAGATCGTTAATAAATAACAAGAACAATAATGGACCTAGATTAGAACCTTATGGAACCCCTGAAGAAGCTAGGTACTTTTCCGATTTGTAACCATTATAAGCAACAAACTGCGTTCTATTTGACAAGTAAGACCTCATAAAAGTCACGGCATCCTCAGAAAGACCAAAGAGACACAATTTAGAAAGTAATACGCCGTGGTGAATTCTGTCGAACGCCTTCGTAAAGTCAGTATATATGATGTCAACTTGACTTCTATTATCTAGGGCCGCTGAGATATATTGTGTGACCATTAATAAGTATGTCACAGTGGACCGGTTGGAGACAAAACCATGTTGATATTGAGACAGCTGATTACGAGTGCGTGAGTAAATACGATTATACAAAACTATTTCAAAGACTTTCGATAGATTGCAAATAATGGAAATTGGTCTGTAGTTTTCTACCTGACCCTTTTCACCAGTTTTGAATATTGGGCACACTTTTGACTCCTTCCAGAGACTCAGATATTCCTTGTTAAGAAGACATAAATTAAAAATTTTTAATAGTGGCACAGTTAAAGCACCTATGCAATCCTTAACCAAAAAGGATGGAATATTATCAGTTCCACATGTCATTTTGTCTTTCAATTTCTTACTAGCCACAATTATCTCAGACTCTAAAATAGGATAAAAATTTAAGTAATCTGCGTTAATTGAGGAAGAGTTAGCCTTGAAATTAATATCTGATGACAGAAAAACACTCTTGAAAAATTCTGCAAACATATTCACAATATTTTGTGGGTCGGAGGTAGTAATGTCATTATATTTCATCACACCAGGAATTCTTGAACTATTATTTTTTGAATTTACGGACGACCAAAACTTCTTGGGGTTGATCGATAAAACAATTTGGATATTCTCGACATATACATTGTAGGCCAAACTGATTTTTGATTTGACAAGGTGTCTTAACCGTTGAAACTCAAGCAAATCACACTGATTTTTGAATCGTTTAAACTTTTTTCTAAACTTTGCTTTTAATTTGATGTTGTGAATGATATCAGCATCGAACCAGGGTGGGTATTTATGGCTAAAGTTTTTGTAAACTGGAATATACTTATTGAACACAGAAAAAATCTTATCATAAAAGTTATTTAAAGTTTCATTAACGTCATTAGAAGTGTCCAGAGAGTTCCAATCCGTTTCATACAGTTCTCGATATAAAGCAGGAAAATTTGCTGTTTTAAAGTTGTAAGTTAATTGCTCCAAACCATACCTAAATTTAGGCTCTTTTACAAATATATCCGTAAATGTTATTAGAAGAGCTGGGTGATGAGAGTCTTCATAGACCAAAGGTGAGTCATCATGCTTCACTTCACAACTGAAATGCGATAAGACCAAATCTAGCAGTCTACCCAAGTGATTAACAACATTGTTAAATTGTCTAAGGCCAGTAGAGCCCGCAAAACTTAAAACTACAGAAGTTTTGAAATCAGACATATCATTATCTATAAACTTTGAAACATTGAAATCGCCTAGTACTATGCAGTCATTATTTAAGTAATCAAATTGCCCCAAGCAATCGAGAAAATATTCAAAGTCTACCAAACTTAACCTATCAGGTAAATAAACAACAACTATATAAAAATATTTGTAACCAATCCGGCACTTGACAATAATAAGAGTAATAAGTGGAAATTGTGCGTCGAGAGCAGTAATGTCCAATATTTCAGATGTCATGAAATTTTTTGCTGCACAAGCAAAATATTGAGGTTTTAAAGTTGTTATTATACCCATATATACCCAGAGTGTATACTCATAAACTTTTTAAAACACATTAATTACAATAAAATCCTCTAATAACCAAATAGAACAAATTATGGAAACTGATATAAATAACCTGACAGGATCCATAAGTAATAGAATTGAAACATCTTCCTTAAAAACTCCAACATCATCAACCTCAAACAACATCAGAAATCCTACTCCAGTAGAAATAACACCAAATCCAATTACTACAAACGTCCCTAATCAACTAAAAAGGTTCATCTCATCTTCTCCAGACATTAACAAAAATACCCCACAGACCGATTCACAGATATTTACTTCTCCTGTAGTAAGCAAACCAAAAAAAAAAGTCAAAAAAGTCAGCCAGAAATTCCCGCGAAGAACTTTTACTTTCACTAGAGTCAATTAAAGAGAAAATAGAAAACAGATCACCACCGTTTATCCTAAACTATAATGAAATATCTGACTTTCTAGAAAACACAATATATGCCAAACACCCTGAAATAATTTCAAAAGATTACTCGAATGAAACTGCCGAGCTAATTGAGATCCTTAATTTTGTTCACGCTTATACCCACAATTCAAAATTAAAAAATAATATAACTAGATTAAAAAAGAAACTAAAACCCAATAATATCTCTTCCACAGAAGAAACAGATGAATAATTATCTCAGGCAGAATTTTAACATATCCAATTCCTTTATTTTAGGAACAGTTTTTGGAACAGTTAAAACTCTTATTAAATGAATTATGCCCAAAGATCTTATGTCTTCAAGAAACTCATTTTAAACAAGTTAATATAAATCTTCGAAATTATCAATGTTTTCCAAAAAACAGAGTAGCACAACAGGCCAGTGGCGGAGTAGCTATCTTCGTAAGTACAGACCTAGAAGCTAAGCCAATTACACTAAGTACTAATCTCGAAGCTGTGGCAGTGAGTATAACATACCAAAAACATATTAATATATGCAACATTTATTTACCACATCCTAACGAGCTAGACCTACAAGTACTAAATAACCTTCTTGATCAAATTCCACACCCAAAAATCATTTTAGGGGATACGAATTGTCATCATCCTGCATGGGGAAGCTCTAAACCAGACAAATACGGTAATCTAATGAAACATCTCATTGACTCTTCTGATCTAATATTACTTAATACAGGAGAACCTACCAGATTTAACTCCTATAACGGCTCTTTTTTCGCTACAGATTTATCATTATGTAGTCAATCCTTATCAACGTTTCTCACGTGGAATACTTTAAAATCGTTATATGGCAGTGACCACTTTCCTATCTGCATATCATTAAATCAAATTCAATCTCCTAATTTTCCAATCTATTAATCCTGGAAATAAAAAACTGCAAACTGGTCGTCTTGTCAAGATGACATAAAAAAGAAAATTGAAAATTCTCATCCAAGTGATGATATAAACTCTATTATTACCTCCTTAAACAATATAATTATAGAAGCAGCTTTAAATAATATAGGTAATCTAATAATTTGTCACCACTCTAATAAATGCTGTCACCATTGTAGAAGACGCCTGTCTCAATATCCTTATCAATCTATCTACAATTCTTAGGGATACTTATCCCTGCGAGCGGGGCAAGGCTTACTGGTTTCACTAGCCTGGACTGACTGGTTTCGCCCTCGCGGATTTACAAGAGGGTAGGGAGATTTTGGGAGGAAGGGGATTAAGGACTTTTCGGGCTCAGGTCCTGCAAAGAGTAAGAAGCTATGGGCTTACGTTAGAAGCCGGAGCACTGCATAAGCGAAAATGTGTATCTCTTCTAGTCTCTACCTGTAACGGCCGGGAAGAACAAAAAATCAAATTTCGAGTTTACAATGTATTAAATAGACTGTATACTAAAAAATATTAGTTATGACCAATACTGTTTCGATCAGGCGCGAAGGGAGACGAGAAGAGACAAAGCAAGGAATTAAAAGGCGGACAATTCCGTATTATTAGATATACCTTGGGTTAGTATATAGATCTTAGTTACCTTCGCGTATTTAGGCTCTAGCTAATGAATACGCCTCCAGAGTTGAAGCACGGCGCGCTATCGCGAACTTTCGAATCTCCAGATACCGGCACTTCTACGTCACACTATCCCATCGAGTTAAATAGCGCGCTCACTGGCTGCGTATCGTCCGATCTCCCGTACTTCTTGCGTGGGGCGCTCTCGAGTGCCACCTTCCCACTAGTCCTCGCTGACCCGCTTGTTCGGTTTTTTTATGAGAGCGTATTCTCAATTTTCAGTCGTAGTACCAAGGTCGAGTTATTGTTTTTTTTGCTGACTGAGTCCCCGTGTTATTTTTCAGCAGAGGTCTATGTTTTTTAAACGTGATTTTTTCTTTTAAGCAACCGTGGTGACCTGATATTTGAGACTCGTGTAATACATTTAAACTGAGTCGAGCTTCCAATCTTTGTTTAATGTAAAAATATATATATATTAACTATGTTACTTACTAGCTATGAATTTATTTGTTCTTTAATCAATTTGGAATATGTAATAATTACTTAAACATTTATTACTCTTTTATAGGCTAATTACCCCTTAATTTTTCCTTCTTCATTTCCTTGCTATGTTTACATTACATTACTCCCTTCGCAAAAAAAGAAATGGGCTGAGAGGCCTTTTCCTTTTCCAAACCATAATAATTATTTTACTTACATCTTACATTACTTATATCCTACTATCCTCTTTTATATTAAGTCCCAATTATTATGTTATATTATATTGTTTCTTATAGACTCTTGTGCGGTGGTCAGCGAATGTATCGTGCTGCCCCCGTATTGTACGTATGTGTATGACAAGTTGAGTTACTTTTGTATTAAATTCTTATTGAAATTTACAAGTGAAAACATTCTTGACTTATTACAGTGTTTTGTGACTACATTGTGTCATTTATTCTAAAATTCTAAATTCTAAAACTGTTCTTTCCGAATGTAACTCGCGTTTCTCGGCAATCGCGGTTTTGCTTATGATCGTTTACTATCGGCGTATCCCTGTGGGGATATTCCGCACTTTACTCGCGTCGTCTTGGCTTCTATACTTCTGATAAATTGGTATCTGGTATGCGTTTGCTGTATCTCTTTGTCCAATGTTCATCTTCTGATTCTGGTTGCTCATTGCTTGTATTCAGGTTTATATTTTGTTCTTCGTTCTTTGATTTTTGATGTCGGTGTGTTACCCAGTTGGTGAGGTTTGTCCATAACCCTGCTATGATTATGTAGCTGCATCCTATTGTTTGGTATATTCTTAACCCATTCAGTATTATTTCACAAGCATATATAATTGTTCTATATATTAAATATATGCCAATAAGGCTACTGGTGATATTTCCTAATGTGGATAACCATCCCCATATTCTATTGAGGGTGGAGTGAGCGATCTCCTTTAGTTCATTTTCGTCAAATATTATATATTATTATATATATGCATCCTATTGTTTGGTATATTCTTAACCCATTCAGTATTATTTCACAAGCATATATAATTGTTCTATATATTAAATATATGCCAATTAGGCTACTGGTGATATTTCCTAATGTGGATAACCATCCCCATATTCTATTGAGGGTGGAGTGAGCGATCTCCTTTAGTTCATTTTCGTCAAATATTTTGGTTAATGTATACCCTTGATTTATTGTCTCTAGGCCTGCTGTTCTTCTGGTGATTATGTTCTCTACTGCTTTTCTTTCTGATCCGAACGTGACTATCCTTTGTGCGTCTTGTTTTTCTTGTTGTGTGTATATTCCGCCAGCTGCTAATGGTTGTAGTGGTACCATGTCTGTTAATGATTCTGCTTCTACTGTGATTTCTGTTGGATTGACTGCCTTGGTTGGGTCTGGTGTCAAGCTGATCCATTGTTCTTCTACGTAGTACATCGGAGGTGTTACATGGTTGCAATCTATTTCTTCGGCGTAATCTTGGATTATTCTTGTTACTGGTGACATAAATTTTGACTGGTTTAGTAGTGAGATCGGTAGTTCATGGAAACATTTGTTTGTTCTTTGTATGGTCACTGGTTTCGATGTGCATTGCATTATGTAAAGTACTTCTCCTAGTACTCTTCCTGTGTACCCTGGCATGTTCTGCATGAGTTGACTGACAGCGTTAGGTAGGGATGGGGCCATTAGTAATCTGTTTAAAATTTCTCTCTTTGTTTGAAATCGACGCAGTACTGTGTCTAAGTATAGATTCTCTATTTCTCTTTGGTAGGCTTGGTCGGTGTAAAGGAATTTGCTATTGATGTAGGTCATTAGGTCTACGTTTTGGGGAAGGAGTGGCATACTAGGATTTATTTTGTTGTTTACAAGGAAATTTATTAGGATTCGGGGGTGTTCAGTTTGCCATACCTCTGTGTTACATATTATAGCCCTTTTGTGTAGCGTTAGAGCAAATATGTTTTTATCTTGTTCTACTATTACCAGCTCTTCTAGGGATTGTTTATTAGTGATCTTTTCACCGTGCCCTTTATAAAGTTGTGACAAATGACTTTCAGAACTGTTGTCTTTGTATTGTTCCCAGGTTATTTCGCCTATTGTAGAGTCGAAGCAATAGCCATTGATGAATGGACATGTTACTCCCTCTCGTAGGTGGATTTCATTGTCGTCTATGCTTACTGTAGCTTGGTCGTCGGATACTGTTATTTTTACTGTTACTAGTATTACTACGTCTTTCCACGTTCTACCATTTTCTTGATATAGAATCCCGTAGCATTCGCCGTTTTCTTGAAGGCTGCCATGTGATTGACGCTGTGGTGGTCCCATTTAGTGTTATTTGCCCTATGGTTTTCTTGTAAAGTTGTATTGATCGGTAGCGGTGTAGATTTCGGCATTCCTCTGCTCCTATCTTCTCGATGTAATTGTCAAGTCCTCCATCGACTATGGAGGTGTGGCTGTACATCCCACAGTGGAACATGAGTCTCTCCACCGTGATGAGGCAGGTCATTACTCTTTGCGTCTCGAATGCGTTCCTTTGTATTATCTGCACTGTGACATTCTCCTTGTTGTATGACGTCTCTGGTGGTGAACAGGGTTTAACTTCCCTTAAGGATATGGCGGCAATGTTTGATCTGTGGTCGTTGCAGTCATAAGCTATTAGTCCTTCTGTTTGGTTGCTGGTTACTGCTGCCAGGAATATGATAATTAACAGCGTGATCGGTTTTGGAACGGTACCCATGGTTTTCTTTGTGGTTTCTGTAAGAAATCGCACTGTTATTACTGCCCGAGCAGTTGCACTCCCGTTAGCAAACTTTGGTTAGCCTTAGTACTTTTTACGCGTAAGTCCAACGCACCTTAACCTATACATACGTACATAGCTGCATATTGCAGACAATTGTAGCGATAGCTTTACATAATTCTGACTTATAAACTAACTTACATTGTATTGCATATTAGTATGCCTTATGACCATAAACTAATAAAATAAATTGATATTTAAATAGTTATTAAAGGTTATATTAATAATTGGGACTTTGCATTTTTAAACGATTACAATGTACTATATGATATTTATGTTATATATACACACCCTGTAAAGATAAGTCTTATATTTTTAATTTTCACCTTGTCATCACTTATTGTTTACAGTATCATATGTGTACTTAATTCTGCTTTTATCAGAAAACTATATCAAGTATCCTATTTTCAAATGTAATTCTTAAAGTTCAAGATTATTCCTTAAATCTTTCGTAAAATTCCAAAATAATTCCAAGATAGAGTTTATCTTTATTTCTTTATTAAACAAAATGACCTGTTGTTTGTACTTTACAACTGTTTATCGTAATTATGTTTCAAGGCTAATTAATTACATTTTGCTGAGCGGCAAATCTTTGTTGAAGAAATTGCATACTGACCTATAATATGAACTCTTGGTATTTGAACTACATTTTCACTATACTACATTTTTAATTGTTGACGATTTCTAACTTGACCTCTAATTTTATTTTTTTTATTATTGTTTTCTACGTTGATAGGAATCCAAGTCTGTCAACTAGTTTCCGAC
Organism: Diabrotica undecimpunctata; assembly: GCF_040954645.1. Taxonomy (NCBI): domain Eukaryota; kingdom Metazoa; phylum Arthropoda; class Insecta; order Coleoptera; family Chrysomelidae; genus Diabrotica; species Diabrotica undecimpunctata. The sequence continues at coordinate 20,578,772 of NC_092813.1, forward strand.
ATAGCAGTCATGGATAGCGTATAGAACCGTACTAATCCAGTCTCCTATTCTTTACTAATTAGCAGAGGCTTAGACCCTTATTAACCTTGATTAATTTACTTATTCTTTTCCTCATTTCTTGCTTATTTTTATGATAAAATAATAATCTTATATTTCTATTTAGTGATTTCTTTTTCCACATTAGTCTTTAAGTATTTTTGTTTAATTTTCGAGCCTGCCCTATTTATATTTTCAAAGAAAATTATTTTCATTAACTCTATTTATTTTTAACTGTGAATGAGTATATTACCTGTGTTTGGTCTTTCGTCCCTTGTTGTTAATGGCGAATTTTCTTACCTATTAACATGTGTACTTCTGTTAGGAAGGGTGACGACCATATTCCAATCCGACGTTACATTTATACTGGATTGCAAAACCTACCCTTTCTATAGTTATTTGTTTTCCATATTTTCGGATTATGGGAGCTAACATTTTCCGTGCTAATGTGGTATGTCGGTAGAGGATTGTGTCACAGGCACAATAATTTCTTACGGGGGGTGAACAAGGTTTAGAGACACTAAATAATATATCACGAGATGATGTGGGGTGTTTGCAAACATTATCGAATGCACATCGGAACATTTATACGTTCCAACAAGGCAAGTATGATTCTATTCGCTTGATGATGTATGGAAATTGCTGGTAAGATATAGGGAATTTGGGTGTCTCGTCTGAGAATCTGAAACCGACGTCTACTTCGTCGTACCAAGTGTTTCGGCGTTTTTCTGCCTTCTTCAGACGCCATTCTAGCGCTCTGATTCGGCGTTTTTCCTTCCTTCTTTCCGTGTATATTTTCTGTGGGTGTTCTGGGGGCGGTCTCCATGCGAGCGTCCTTGTGCTGGGTGCCTTGCCCAATTTGTCTTTTTGAATTCGCAGCTCAAATGCCTGAAAATTCCTCTCTGCACATTTGCACAATACGCTATAAGCTGGCATTGTACAGCTGGAACAGCTTCCATTAACTACTTCTGTTAATATAGGAAACCAGTATGTGGTATTTACCCATTGTTGGTAATACCACCAATAATGTGTTTGCCTCGGCAAACATTAAATTCTTGTTTTATTTCCGTGATTGTGTCGGGATCGGTGATTACATCGCCGCTGAAAATGTCGTTCGCTAATGCGTTTGACATTAGAGCTATTTCACAATAGCACAAAACAGCCAGTGCTATTTCTTTGAGTTGGGGGTCATTTATGAGATTGTTAGCTTTGGACATCGCTGCCTCATTCTCTAAAACGTCGCCATGAAAATTGAAGTTTTGGTCGCCTTCCATTTCAGTGTTTTATAACACTTCCGTTCCTAGAAATGATAATACTTGCTATACGGTGATAATATGACTGTCATTAAAAGAAAGTTTATTTATAATAGAACGCGACAGATGAGCGAGATAATATGCAGAGTATATTACGTTAGTAATACATATTTTTGACTTGTACTTGTAATGGTATACCTTTATATCGGATTTCTTACTTTATTGAATTTTTTGTTAAAATTTTAGTATCATTCGAGCGGCCGTCTCTTGTAATACCAAGCTTTTAACCTTTCTTATCGTTGATTGATATTTTCATTATTGGTCTTCTGCGTCGAAAACATTTCTGCGTTCTCATCATTCAGTGTTATTATTGTTGTCTCATTTTTATTTCTTCTTCTGTTGTATGAGTTCCATCCTTTCTTTTTCGTTTTATGGGATATGCAGCAACATTTTCTTTCGGGCTTGCTGCCTAATCTATTCCTTATTCGTTCTGATCTTTTTGGTTGTTGGCTGATGTCTCCCTGGCTTCCTTTTCTTCTTGTCGGCGGTTTGTTAAGTGAAGTTCCTGGTCCCCATGATGGCAGTGTTGCCACCTTCGAAAGGTCAACTTCTTCTTCTTCCGTTTCTTCTTTTTCTGATTCTCCTATTTCTTCTTCTTCCTCCGTGCAGTAATCAATTGTTTCATTCTCGTAATATTTCTTTAACCTATTTACGTGCACTACCGGTCTAGTTTTTCCTTTTTTTGTACCCACTGCATACGTCACTGGTCCGACTTTTTCTATAATTTCAAATGGTCCTATCCATTTTTTTCTGTAACTTCTTTGAAAGACCTGTCGTGCTACTTAAGTCTCTCAGATATACTTTGTCTCGTTCTTCAAATTCTCTTATTTCTGTGTTTTTATTGTATCTTTCTATCCTTGATTCTTTAGCTTTTTCTACATTCTCCTGCGCTTTTGTATATACTGTTTTAATTCTTGCTTCTAACTCTGCTGCATAATTTTCGTCTAAATCGTACCTCTTCCTCTGGGGTTGTGTTATGAGATATAAGGGTAATATTTGTTCTGTTCCGTGTAACATATAATATGGTGTGTATCCTGTAGAAGAATGTATACTTCCTCGATAAGCCATTAATACGTACGGTATTCATTGATCACAATCTCTTTGATTATCCGCGATATAGTGCGAAAGCATGTCCTTTATAACTCTGTGCAATCTTTCAATCTGTCCGTTCGTTGTAGGTGCATAGCTAGCTGTGTATAACCTTTTAATTTTCAATATATCGCAAACTTCTTTCATAACTTGTGACATAAAATTGCTTCCTCTGTCGGTCAGTAATTTCTGAGGGGTTCCATGTCTGCATACTATTTGCTCTACGAATGCTTTTGCGACCGTTGCAGCTTTTTGATCTGGTAACGGTATAGCTTCACAATATTTCGTAAGGTGGTCCTGAAATGTAAGTAAATAACGATTTGCATTATACGTCACTGTTAGAGGCCCTACTATGTCCATTGACGCAATTTTCCATGGTTTAGTAACTGCTGTAAATTTTTGTAATGGCGCTTTTCTGAAATGCGGGGAAGTTTTCCTTATGTTACAAGAATCGCATTTTTGACAATAATTTGTAACGTCCGCTCTGAGGGTTGGCCAATAAAATCTACCTGTTATTGACGTTATCGTCTTTTGTTGTCCCTTGTGGCAATGTAGCGGTGTATCGTGGAAATCTTCTAAGACTTTTCTTACTAGTGTCTTGGGTACTACTAATTTCTCTGCTCTTCCTTTCTTGTCACAATGATAGAGCAGTCCTTCCGTGTCTATGTAATAATTTTCTTTACATTTTTCTTCTCCCATTTCCATTTGTTGTATAATACTTTTGCAAAAGGTGTCTCGTTGTTGTTTATTCCTCAAGTTATCTTTATCCCAGACTGGTTCCCATTGTTCTTCCTCCTTAAATGATAGAATTTTCTTTTCTTTCTTCGGCTTTACTACTTCTACTTTTATGTTTGAGTTGTAAAAAATAAATTTAGCCATTTTGCTTATTTCTTTGCAACCTAATCCGTTAAGTTGCTTCTCTGAGTATATTATCGTAATCTGATTTTCTTTATTCTGTTCACATTCATTTTTTAAGTTCCTTACGCATTCCCAAACGTTCTGATATGATGACTCGCATTCTGATCTTGCCTTTTCTATAATATAGTAGAGATTCTTTTCTGGTACGTTCCATTGTACTATGCTGCATATTTCATGATCTTTCGGTATCACTGGTTTTCCAAACACTTCTGTGAGTTGATTTGTTACGGGGTCCATGATGAGTCCTTCTCGTGGTATGAATATTGCTAATGGTTGATCGTCTGGTGTTGTTATCGGGGTTTCTTCTTTAATCGTACTATTTTGGATTCCTTGTAAGGTATTAATTTTTTTGTACTCTAAATATTCGTCATATGTGGTGTCTATGAAATTGTTGGTTGTGTCGTACATTCTACTGAGCGCATCTGCGTTTCCGTGCTTGCGTCCTGGTCTGTGAATGACTTCGAAATCATATTCTGCTAGAGTAAGTGCCCATCTGGTTAGTCTGGAACTAGGATCTTTGAGTGATAATACCCATTTTAGTGGTCGATGATCTGTAATGATTGTAAATTTTTTTCCATGTAAGTAGCATCTGAATGTTTTTACTCCGTATATTATTGCTAATAGTTCTTTTTCCGTGGTGAAATAGTTTAGTTCGGCCTTGTTGAGTTTTCTGCTTGCGTAAGCAATCGGTTTCTCTTTTCCTTCTCTTATCTGGCTTATTGTAGCTCCTACACCTATATTTGATGAGTCTGTTGATAATATAAACGGTTGATTGAAATCTGGGAATATGAGTAATTTGTCGGATGTTAGAATTCCTTTTAATGTGTCGATCGCTTTTATTACTTCTTCTGATATTTTGAACTTTACGTCATTTTTCGTTAATTCTACCAAAGGGGCTGATATTTCCGTTATATTGGGGATGAATTTTCTATACCAATTTACAAGTCCTAAAAATGATCTAATTCCTTTGACATTTTTCGGTAACGGGTATTTGTGCACTGCTTCCAATGTTTCTGGATCTGGGGAAATTCCTTCCTGTGTTACTATGTGTCCCAAATATTTTACTTTTTGCAAAATAAAATTGCATTTCTTTGGTTTCAATTTTATGTTAGCGTCGCTTAATCTTTCGAAGACTTCTTCTATTTTCTTTATGTGGTCCATTTCGCCCAAATAGTTGAATAGTATCATATCATCTAGATATACCATGCAAAATATTCCTGTGAGTCCGGCTAGTATGGCGTTCATAAATCGCTGAAAAGTTGCTGGGGCGTTCGCTAATCCAAAAGGCATTTTCGTAACTTCGTAGTGTCCGTGGTATGTACTGAATCCTGTTAGTGGAATGTCTTTTTCGTCCATGTCTACCTGGTGGTAAGCGTCCGCGACGTCTATTACTGAAAATAACAATTTCTCTCCTGCTTGATATCCTTGTAGAAGGTCATTTATGTTTGGTAAGGGGTAATATTCTTTCTGTGTTACTGCGTTTAATCCTCTGTAGTCTATAAGTCTATGCACAATCTTATTTTTTCTGTTCCGTCCGGTTTCTGCTTAACAATCAATACTACTGGGGCGCTCCACTGACTGGTTGATTCTCTTATGACTTTAGCTTTTAGTAGTCTGTCTATTTCTTTCTTGAGTGCTCCTCTTTGTTGATATGGCATTCTATATGCGGTCTTGAAAACTGGTTTTGTGTCTGGTTCTAGAGTAATGCTGTGTTTGACTTTCGATGTGCTTGTAATAATCTCGTTGTCGTCCGTAAAAATGTGGTGATATTTTCTTATTACCTTTATTAATTCTTGTCTTGCTTCCCTGGATAGGTGCTCCATTTCGAATCCATCTTCAATCCATTTATTGTTTGAGACACCAAATTTGGAGATTGTTTCTGCTTTCTTTTGTTGTTGTTCTACAATACATTCTGATGCTATTCCAATCTTCTCTCCTTTTCTCAAAGTTATGCTTTGGAACAATGCGTTTATTAGTCTTATGGGAATCATTTTCCTTATTATCCACTACTGCATTAGCCATTCGTATGAAGTGTGGCCCATTTTTTTGTGATTTACAGACTATTGTCGTACCATCTATTTGTTTTCTGATTTTTCCCATTGTGACGACTTCTGATCGGGCCGGTATGGCTAGCTCTTCGTTCAGTACTATTGGAGACTCTTTGTTTTTTGAGAAGTATTCTTGTTGGTTATCTTCATTCTTTAGATTTGTATCGTTGGTTCATGGTTCGATCTTCTTGACCCTTTCTGATTCGTTGTTTTTGTCGACTAGTATCTCTTCCAAGTCCACTTGTTTTTCTTCGGCTTTTTTATCTTTTCTCTTGTTTCTTCTTTTTGGTCTCGTTCTTTGTTTAGGTTCCGTCTTTTCTACCTTTGACTGATCATTTTTCTGTTGTGTTTCATTGATGTGGTGTACTGTTTCTTCCTGATTGTGTTGTGCTGTTTATAGCCGTTTTCTCTTATCATCTGTATATTGTTTCATGTCGTTTTTCCTTCTTTGCTTTGTTCTTTTGTTTGTAGAGATTCTAGTTTTTTCTGTCCTTTTCATTTTGTTCCTGCTGTTCGATGTTTTAGTAGTGGTTGGCTGCTGTTCTGGTGATACTCTTGGCATTTGGGATTCCTTTTGTGTCTCCTTTTGTTTATTTGGTTCGCTCTTTCTTGATGTATCCTGTCTGTTTGCGTTCGGAAAGTTTTTTCTGTCTTCTTTTATAACACTTTTATGTTGTTTTTCCAAAAATTCTTTTACTATTGATAACCATTTGTTCCATTCTTGTCTTGTGGTTTTGTGGTCATTGTCGAATGCTTTTACCGTCATTACTTCCATTATCTCTCCTGCTGTTATCATTGGAATTGATTGTCCCCATCATATTAGTGAAGGTTCGTCTTCATATGAGATGATTGCTTTGTGGCTTGCTAAAAAGTCTCTACCTAATAACATTGATACTTCGCCTAGCGTTATGTCGCTACAGACTATGAATCTGGCTTTTGTTTTCCTGCTTTTGGGTGTTGTTTGTATATCCACATATGCTGTTCCGTATATATCTATCTCATGTCCTGTTATCCCTCGTAGCGATAGTGATTCCGTGATTTCTGGGTTTATATCTTCATCTTTTATTAGTGATTTCCTTATCAATGAGAACGCGCCGCCCGTGTCTATCATGGCGGAGAGTTTTCTTCCATTAATCGTGAGTGTTATTACATAGGTTTGTTTTGTTTCTGTGCCGTCATCGATGTGTTCTATTTTGTGTGTGCCCCTCGTAATTTTTTCATTTTGGCCACTGGGTGAGGGCTTATTAGTGGCCATGGTAAGTTTAAATTTTGGTTGCGGTTCTTGTTATGTTGACTTTCTCGTGTTTCTTGTTTTCTTCTATCCTCGTTCCTGTCTCTGTTGCTGTTCCATCTGTTTCTCTCCTTTCCTTGCGAATTGTCTCGTTGCTTGCTTGTGTAATTATTCCTTCCATATTTTTGCGTGTATGTTTTTGTCTCTTGTCTACTTTTTGGCTGAGTGTCGTTAGGTTCTTCTGTTAAGTAAGCAATTTCTTGCCCAGTGCCCTTTCTTTCCACATTCAAAGCATTCTTTTACCGTTTTCTTAGCTAGATTGGCTCCTGTCCAGCATTCCTCTATGAAGTGTCCCTTTTTCCCACATTTGTAACATTTAAATTCTTGTGCTGCTGGTGATAATTGTCCCCTTTTCCTTGTTCTGCATTCCCTTATGAGATGCCCTGTTCTGTTACAGTAATGGCATCTTTGTTCTTCTCTTATGGCTGAAACTCTGGCTGTATTCGCTCTTCCTTGTATCATCATTAGATTTATCTCCTGTAATGGTACTATTTTCTCTGCTTTTTCCAAGTCTAAGTTTGGCTCCTTTAACAGTAAGATGCCTGTTTCTTTCATTAGATCTCTTCTGAGTCCTAGTTTAAGTTGGTTAAGTATCAGTTCTTTGTTTTTCTTCCTAATACCTGGTTGCTCTTCGGTTGTTGCTTCTTCCAAATCTTCTTCTAGAACTCTGACAGCTAGTATTTGTAGTCTTGTCGTAAAATCCGATACGCTTTCGTCGTGTCTTTGGAAGCAATTTGAGAGCATCATCGTCCTCTCTCCTGGCAATTTTTTTGGTGCAAATTTTTGGATTAGCTTCGCTTTTAAATCTTCGTAGTTCAGGTTATCTAATGTTGGATCTGATTTGAAAAATTGGTACGCCGGTCCTGTTAATTTGAATTTTAATATTTGTAAGGCATCCTGTTCTTTCCATTTATCTAATTGTGCGCGCTGTTCTAGGTTCTCGAAGTATCGAATGGGATCCTTTGTATTGAAATCTGCTAGGGTAGCCGCGACAACTCCTAGGGGTTGCGGTGGCCATGATATCGTTACTGGGGTAATAGGCGTTGCTTGTGGCATGTTAAAAAATAATTTTTTTTTATATATGTTTATACTTTTATACTTTCTTCAAAATATTCCTCGAGTAACAAAATATATATGGCACACTTGATTCATTAAAACAAAATTGAATGTGATATGTGAACAGTTATCTAGTAATACTCAACAAATGCTATTTTGCACTTTTACAAGCAACAAGGTCGTGCACTCGACACTGTGAACTTGACCTAGTTACTGAAATTCCTTATTTTCAACTACTATGTAAATAATACCAGTGTCTTAAACTGTATACTTTATATGTTTAGTAGAGTATTATATGGTAATTTTTAAGAAGTCAAAAAAAACAAATATATAGAGAATAAATTGTTGTCAAATAAAATAAAATTAGAATTGTACGTTCAATTAAAATCGACTGTTCCAGTAAAGTGTTAGTAATAATAAATTTTTTTGAAAAAATATTTAAATTGTCCTTCCTTTAATGTTTATAAAAGGCTTTACCTACCTTAGTAAGGCTTCTTAGGATTCTGGGTTTAAGGACGGGATTATTAGGATGCTATTTCCTTTTAAAAAAAATCTACTTTCTACTGACAAATTTGTGCTACAGTGCAAAAATTATTTTGTACTGAATGGAAATTTTCCAACTGATTAATTTGCTTATTCACGAAAGATTCTGCACACGAAAGGGAATTATTCACTATATATTTCACTCTGTTGCTGTACTAGGAAAAAAAAATTTGGAATGTCACTGGTGAAACCAAAATTTCAACGATGGAAGAAATTCTTATAAATATAAAAAAACTTGCAAAAGTTTACCAAAAAAATAAAAAAACTGAAGAAGTGACTTAATCATCCCTATTTTCCGAATTAATTTCCCTAAACCGGAACCGCTGTCACCACTCTAATAATTTGTCGCCACTCTAATAAATGCTGTCACCATTGTAGAAGACGCCTGTCTCAATATCCTTATCAATGTATCTACAATTCTTAGGGATACTTATCCCTGCGAGCGGGGCACGGCTTACTGGTTCCACTAGCCTGGACTGACTGGTTTCGCCCTCGCGGATTTACAAGAGGGTAGGGAGATTTTGGGAGGAAGGGGATTAAGGACTTTTCGGGCTCAGGTCCTGCAAAGAGTAAGAAGCTATGGGCTTACGTTAGAAGCCGGAGCACTGCATAAGCGAAAATGTGTATCTCTTCTAGTCTCTACCTGTAACGGCCGGGAAGAACAACAAAACAAATTTCGAGTTTACAATGTATTAAATAGACTGTATACTACAAAATATCAGTTATGACCAATAATGTTTCGATCAGGCGCAAAGGGAGACGAGAAGAGACAAAGCAAGGAATTAAAGGGCGGACAATTCCGTATTATTAGATATACCTTGGGTTGGTATATAGATCTTAGTTACCTTCGCGTATTTAGGCTGTAGCTAATGAATACGCCTCCAGTCCTACATGGATTCGAGATCCGTCCGTTGAAGCACGGCGCGCTATCGCGAACTTTCTAATCTCCAGATACCGGCACTTCTGCGTCACACTATCCCGTCGAGTTAAATAGCGCTGCGTATCGTTATTGTATGAGCCCATATTCTCAATTTTTAGTCGTAGTACCAAGGCCGAGTTATTGGTTTTTTTGCTGACTGAGTCCCCGTGTTATTTTTTCAGCGGAGGTCTATATTTTTTAAACGTGATTTTTTTTCTTTTAAGCAACCGTGGTGACCTGATATTTGAGACTCGTGTAATACATTTAAACTGGATCGAGTTTTCAATCTTTGTTTAATGTAAAAATATATACATTAACTATGTTACTTACTAGCTATGAATTTATTTGTTCTTTAATCAATTTGGAATATATAATAATTACTTAAATAATTATTACTCTTTTCTAGGCTAATTACCCCTTAATTTTTCCTTCTTTATTTCCTTGCTATGTTTACATTACAGTAAAACAAAGTTCTACAAAAGACCTCCAGTACCTTGGTGGAACAATGAAGTAGCATATGCTCTATCTTCTTGCAACCATGCTTTTAATGTAATTAAAAAACATAATACTAATGAAAATTTACGTAGTTTCAAAAAACTCAGGGCTACAGCAAGATATCTCATAACGAAAAGCAAAAGAAATACCTGGAGAGAGTATGTATCATCTATCAATTCGTCAACACCCTCCGAGGTTATCTGGACTAAAATTCGTAAACTTAAAGGCTCCAATTCGTATAGAAATATAAACACCTTAACACACAATAATAAATTAATCACTTGCAAAAATACAATCGCAGAAACTTTAGCTAATGTCTATCAAGAAAATTCTAGCGACAAAAATATTTCTGACAAATCCCTAACATATAAGAAAAACATAGAAGCTTCTACAATCTCCATTAACATGGAGACACTGTATTCTACAAACATTAAAAGATACTGGTATTCAAGGTAACATACTTGCATTTATAAAAAAAAATTTTAAAGATCGCTCGATTCAAGTTGGAATAAATGGTGTTAAAAGCTCATTTAAGATACTAGATACTGGAATTCCTCAAGGTTCGATTCTTAGTCCAACTTTATTCTTAATCGCTTTTAATAATATTATGGATGTAATTAAAGCACCCATTAAAGCTGGTTTTTACGCAGATGACATTGTTATTTATACTAAATTGAATTTTGTACTGAGAGCAACTAAAATTATACAGAGTCTCCTAAATCGGCTTTGTAATTGGACGATAAAAACGGGATTTGTTTTTTCTACTGAAAAGACACAATACATTATTTTTAATACAAATAAAACCCACCTCACAACTAGTCTAACATTAAATAATTTACCTTTAGAACAGTCAAAAGAAATAAACTTTCTAGGTCTAACTTTTGAGAGAACTTTATATTGGAATTCGCACATAAATAAACTACAGCTTTCCTGTCAAAAGAGATTAAATATACTCAAAATATTATCCGAGAAAATTTGGGGTGCTGATCGTAAAATATTATTAGGCTTTACAAATCGCTCATTAGAACTAAAATCGACTATGGTTGCATATGTTACGATGCTGCATGTAAAACCACTCTAAAAACCTAAACAGTATTCAATCTACAGCTTTGAGATTAGCACTGGGAGCTTTTAAAACTAGTCCGGTTAGTAGTATGCAAGTTCTAACTGGAGAACCTCCCTTACATATAAGACGACAGAAACTATCCTTGAACTACATTGCAAAGATATCATCCCAGAAACAGCATCCTGTATTTTTCCACATCTGCAACCCTGGACTTCCTCCTAACAATAAGACCAAAAACTCTACACCCCTCATAGAAAGAATAAAGCTCAAAACTTTCGATATGAATCATCTTAATGTATCGCTAAATATAAATGCAAACTATCCCCCATAAACAAGCCACCCATTAACTATTGGCGTAACACTTAACAAGTATCCCAAATCAACTACAAATTCCACAATAATTAAATATCTATTCATGTAAATTCTAGACCACTATCCTAATTATTTGCAAATCCTTACCAATGCCTCTAAAACTCCAAATAGTCACGCTGCTGCCTACTACTGTAAAGAAAATTCTTATAGGATATCGATACCAACCAACTGCAGTATACTAACAGGTGAGGCTACAGCTATTTTGGAAGCCCTAATCTTCTTCGAAAAGAGTAGAACGATGAAGTGCATTATCGTAACAGACTCATTAAATGCATTACTGGAACTGAAACAAATATATAACCAACAACCCTATTATACAGAGTATAAAAAACGAACTAGAAAAATTTCGATCATCAGGAAAGGAAGCGGCTTTTATTTAGGTACCTTCACATACAGGTATTTACGGAAATGAAAAAGCAGACCAACTAGCTAACAAAAGTCGAATGAACTCAAAACATCCTGCAAAATTGAAGACATATCCGTACACCGATCTAAAAAACCTGGTTAAAATCCACTGTATTAATACTTGGCAAAATTATTGGGAAAAATTAGGTACTAAATTAAATGAAATTTACCCAAAAATAACTGATGTCCTGGAGACTTCTTTAAAAAGAAGAAACCAAGTCATTATTAATCGTTTAAGAATTGGCCATACTGTCTTAACACACAAATACCTAATAACAAAAGAACCACTACCTATCTGCTCCAGCTGCTCTAACCCACTGACTGTAAAACACATCCTGCTTAATTGTCCTCAATTCAGGGAAAAAAGAAGATCCCACGGATTCACAGATGATGATCTCAAGACAGTTCTCACCAAAAAAATTTCGACAGTATTAAGCTATTTAAAAGACATCAAGTTATTCAATTTTATTTAATGTAATATTTCATGTATTTGTTATATCCACTAATAACCCTGCGTGGTTAGTGTGGTTTTGTGTTTAAATAAAAAAAAATAAGTTGTTATTTTTATTTAGTTAACCTAAATTTTATATGACTTTCAAAAGATTAAATAAATATAATTAAACAAAAAAATCGGAGGACGCCTATGCTAGTATTGCACGCGAGAACCTTTTACCCTATTTTAACACTGGGACTGTCCAAAACATCAATAATTATAGTAATTATAATAATTATAATTTACACCAAAATGGGAAACAGGCAACTAAATTGGAAAATATTTTTTCAATATATCGATATTCACATATTATCCAGGACCCAGAGAACCAATAACATTGACGAAACCATTTTCTCATAGCGTGTTTAACGATAAAAGACTTTTATTTATATAATTTGCCATCAACAAATCCCACGAGCGGTATGATTATCAGAAATCATATCCAGTTTCACGATCACTTGGCTCTTGAGTGAATTGAGATAATGACATTTGGAAATAATAAATCTTTCTATATCTGATAAAATTTCATTAGTTGCAATTTATGCTTTAAACATTTTATAACCGTACAATTAGGGACGGACTAAGGCCTAGGCAACCTAGGAAGTGCCTAGAGCTCGTAATTTTTAGGGCCCTAAAATTAGGTTTTTACTTTTTAATTTTTATAATTAATTTTTATTTTTATTTAACAGCAAAACGTAATACTCGTAATTATTGCTGAAACATGTCTAAATTATACCGAATCGTTGATTGATATTCGACAAGGTTAGAAAAGCGTTCCCATGCTTATCATGATTGGAAAACTGTACATAAAAAATTGCCAGAGTATGAAAACTCCAGTGACCACATTAACTCCATCAATAAATGTCGAGGACAGCGTTTACATAATGCGTTAAATATATCAGGTAAATATAACGGACTCCAATCCAGAATAAAACATTATATTTTTCTGCCCATTTTATACCATGCGCCAATCATTCTTAAATTTAATTGGACAGGCTAGTGTCGAAATTTTCGTGGAAAATGAAAGTTTGAACTTTTTTCAGTATCGCTCAGGAATTGTACGTTTTTGTTTTCTAATTCAAGCTCTACACATAGGTGAAATTCATTGTAAGGGCAAACACTTGAGTATTAAACCTATTTGTGATACCAGGTGGTCTGCTCGTTCTGATGCTGTGAAATCTTTAAAGGAAAATTATGAAAAAATTAAACATTGTGTTCGTCATTTTTCCTCAAACAAAAATGGAAAACCATTAAAAAGGTCATAAGCTATCATATCACATAAAACATTTGATACATTTGAATATGTACTGTTACTTAGTATGTGGAAAATGATTTTAGAGAAAATAAATGCTGTAAACAAGACTTCAACAAAAAGACGAATACCTAAATACAGTAGTTTTAATATTATGATTCATTGATTAAGATTCATTCAAAAGAAGCAGAAAAAGTTAAAGATATTGTATATTTTATACTAATGATAAAACACGGCAGAAAATACAAAAACTATTTTCGCATAAAGATCTGAGGGATAGAAAACAACTATTAACAAAAAATTCAAAACAATTTTTCGTGATAGTGCTGTTAGAGACTGTTCAATAAAGGAATGAAAAGTACAAGAACAAGATTTGAACCTAGTAGAACTGAAAAATTAGGTATATATTACAATTTAAGACTTTTCCAAGTAACGAAAATATTATTTAAGCTGTACGAGTATCTATGTAGTCATTTACTAAGAGAAATAATATTATTGCAACACTCACAAATTTAAACACAATTCTGATTTAATTACTACTACTACTTGTCGGTTTATAACGTTTTCCGCCGTTTTCCGACTTCCAATCGCCACTTAGTCCGGTTGTTCCATAGGTCTTCTTCTATGGCCCTCTCTCTCAGTTCTTTATTTATTCTTTGGCTCCAACTTTTTCTCGGTCTACCTCGTTTGCTCTTTCCTTCTGGTTGCCATTTTAATATTTCTTTTGGTGTTCGTTGCTCATCCATTCTTTGTATGTGAACGAACCAGATAAGTTTTGTTGTTAGGTCATCAGTGATTGTTCGTTTGATTCCCATTATTTCTCTAATGCGTTCGTTGGTAATCCTTTCTCTTCCTGCGGCTCTTCTCCAAAAATCCATTTCCGTCGCTTTTAGCGTTGCCAGTGTTCTTTCTTTCAGTGGCCATACCTTAAAGCTGCACAAAGTGATACTTTTTACTGTAGTCTCATATATCCTCTTTTTATTTTCTTTGTTGATGGATTGGACCCATAAAATGCTGTTTAAGATTGTGATGGCTTATCTCCCTGACGTATTTCTCTCTCATGGCTTTGTCTAATGTTTCATCGTGTGAAATAGTGATAATATATTTGTAGAAAAAACAGTGCTTTATAGTGGTGTTATCGTCTAATATGAGATCTTTTTGTTCTACTCCAATGCATAGTTATTCGGTTTTCTTTTTATTTACTTCTAGACCCCATATATCATACTTTTCAAGTAATTTTCGTGTCATATAGTTTAAATCGTCATAATCTTGAGCCATTATTATTTGATCGTCTGCAAAGTTGAGCGTATATACCATAGTGTTGGTGAGTGGTATTCCCATTGTCCTGAATTTTTATTTCCATCTATTTAAAGCACTTTCAAGGTATATTTTAAATAAAGTGGGTAACAGACAACATCCTTGCTTTAATCCCTTTGATGTTATAAATCCTGTTGTTATTTGTGTCCCTGCTTTTATTTTTGTTATTGGTTGGTAGTATATTACTTTGACGGCTTCTATTAATTCTATATTAATATTCGTGCTTTCCATTGATTGTCACAGCTTCTTCAGTGGAACGCTGTCATAGGCTTTCCCTAGGTCGACGAACAACATATGAATCTCTTGATTCCATGCCATCTTTTTTTCTATTATCTGGGTTAAGGAGAAAATGTGGTCAATAGTGGATCGACTTGTGCGAAATCCTGCTTGTTCTTCTGCTTCATAATCTAAGTATTCTCTCTCGATTCGGTTCTTTAAAACCTTTCCATATATTCGATTCATAAATCCAGTTACAGCTCCGGTTACAGCTATTCCTCGGTAAATTTCACAATTATTTTATAACCCTTTTTATGTATAGTACTGAGGTATGATATCTTTCATTCCGTAGGGATTTCGCTTGTGTTTATGCATTCTTGAAATAGTTGTCGAAGATATTCGTACAATTTGTTCATTCCGTACTTAAACAATTCTCCGGGTATATCCCCTAGTCCTGGAGTTTTGTTCCTCTTCAGATATTTACATACATTTTTAATTTCCTCTGTTGTTAATCTTATTGGCGCGCCGACTATTGAAATTCTATCTTGTTTTTGATTTATATGTTCTTGAAATTCGATTCTATTCTCTACCAAAAGTTCTTTAAAATACTCTTCCCAATCTTCCGGTTTTATGCTCTATATTACTTTTTTATTCTTTTCTTTTCTCAATTTTTTATCAGTTTCCAGCTTTCTGTGCTTCTAGTTCCTTCTAGATAAGTATTTATTCGTTGACAGTTTCTTTCCCAAGACTCGTTCTTCTTCTTAGAGATTTTCCTTCGTACTTCTGCTTGTTTTTCTTTATATTTTATTTTGTCTTGTAATGATTTGGAGCTTAAATATTGTTGGTATAGTTGTCTTTTACATTTTACTTCTTCCTCTATTTCGTTATCCCACCAGTATGGTTTGTTTACCTTGGGTTTTATGTAGAATCCCATTGTTTCAAATGCTGCTTCGTGTAAACAGTTGTTTTTTATATGTTCATATAACTGGTCGATATTCTTAGGAGCGGGAATTTGTAGCTTCTCAGCCAATCTATTTTTAACTAAGTCTGGGGTACTTTCTTCATCTAGGCTTCTGCTGTTGTATCTTCGTTCCTGTATCTTTTCTGTCTTGTTTATATCTATATGTGTTTCTCTCTGTTGTCTTCGGATTGGGAAGTGTATTTTTGAACGTAATAAACAGTGATCGCTACCGCATGTTGCACTTCTCTAAACTCTTACATCTTGTAATCTCATTCGGGTTTTTTGTTTTGTTACAATATAATCGATTATTGATTTTATGTTTCGTGTTTCCTGAATCCATGTATAGCTGTGTATCAGTTTATGTGGAAAGTATCCATTTAAGATTCTGAGTTGATTCTGGTTGCATAAATCTATGAATCTTTCACCATTGTTGTTCTTGGTGTCTTCTCCGTATTTTCCTACTATTTCATCCGCATCTTTTCTTCCTACTCTACTGTTAATATCCCCTATTAATATTATTTCCCGCGATTGACTTATTTTCGATATTTCTTCGTAAAGCTGTTTCAAAATCTGAAAATCCGAAGCTGAATCATTAAAAAAATTCCCTGTTGAGCTCTACATTTTTTTGGTATTCCACTATAGAAATGGTCATATTTTCCTTGATTTTCAGAGCCGGTTCCCTTCTTTTTTGTTTCAGTAATGACTGCTATGTCTATTTTTAGTTCTGTTAATTCATGTCAGACTTCATTGAATTTTTTTGATATACCTTGAACGTTCCATGTACCAAAAAATCGTGTCCTTTTTTGAAGCTTATGTCGTCTTTGTTGTGCCGTCCTATTCCGAGGCGTGTGATTGGGTTTTTTAACATTTTTTATGTTTTTTACAAGTACTGGGGAGTTAGCCCAATGCCTTAACCCCCTACCTGGAGGACCAGGGGTTTGGGTTCAGAGTCTCCCTCTCCAGACTTTGTACTGCGAAATGAAATGAAACACAATTTTGTTACATGTAGAATAAAAAAGTCGCACAAATGAATTATATAGTCAACTGCTACATTTATTTATAATTGAATATATGTCAATATTTTTAACGTCCGTTGAAAAGTCTTAAAAATTATTATTTTCAATAATAAACAAATAGTTTCAATTTTAAAAAATACGGGATTCTAGAATCATCATACTTTATGATATATAATTTAATTAAAAAATAAAAAAGATTGACAACAGTAGGAATTAGGAATTGATCCCATTCTTGACTGTTGAAATGTTGAGCGTTGGTACTTATAAACCGTCAACACAGTTTTCATTCGGTTTACTACATATATTGCGGAATGTTTACGTTCTTCGTTGGTACTGTAAAGTTTCTAACTTATTAGAAATATGCAGTGATAATATACGAGTGATTCGTATACAAACCCGCTGGTATCGATGTGACCCACACTTTTAATTTTATTTTATATAAATAAAAAACTAAACGAAGCTAACACCTAAAGCTACTAAAGTACGGGAACGTCGTAACAACTAAAAACTATTTACATGGTGGTCCACTAAAAACTATTCACCCAGGTTTTCTTTTTAGTGAAATCCATAAATCTTTTTATGGATATCATGTTTAAAATCTTAAATAGAAAGTAGTATCGCATGAAATATTTAAAATTATTTATTTGTCTTTGCAACGGCACCTCATAGTGCCAGTGTTGACTAAATTTGATTTTAAAATATTTGTATACTTAAAATAAAAAAAAATAAAATAGATTCAAATAAAATTATATAAAATAAATAAAATTAAATAAAATTAAATAAAAGTAAATAAAATTAGATAAAATTAAATAAAATGAAATAAAATGAAATAAAATTAAATAAAATTAAATAAAATTAAATAAAATTTAAAAAAATTAAATAAAATTAGATAAAATTAAATAAAATTAAATAAAATTAAATATAATTAAATATTATAATTTTATTTTTTATAAAAATAACAAAATGGAGCAGTTTTTCTTCCAGCATTCGTTTTACTTTTTGGTTATTGCCCTTCGTACCCCTCTTTGAACCGTTTGGTATTCGTGTTTATTTTTTATCATTATTGGTCTCATACTTACCTTATCGATTCTTCATTTTACCTTACAAATAATGTACTTGATCTCTCATCTCCATTAATTGTTCGATGCTCCAGTGACTTCCAGTTTACGTATTATTGGGTTTTTACTGATTTCCATTAAAAATGGTAAATAATTTAAAAATGCTACAAGGAAATAGCTTTAAAAAATATACATTTTAATATACATTTTATTCAAAATATATAGAGGAGCAGGGTACCCAAACCCTCATTTACAGGTGAAAATACTCTGCACCTCTTATATTTTAGAACTGTCATAAATCTACAAATTAAATTTAGTTGAAGAAATTAAGTATAAAAATGTTTACTAAAATTCCAAAAAAGTTAACAAAAACAAAAAAAAATTATATTTAAAAACTTAATGGGTACCTGGGTATCTTTTTAGTCACATTTTAAGTTTAAACAATTAATAAAAACAAAAAACTAAAAATAGCACTTTTATTAGTTAACTTTAAACATCCCCAATGTTGATACTTGTTCACTCTGTATATAACTAGCCAGTGAGGGTGAGCTCGAAACGCATATCTATAGAGTCAAGGTATTCCTTATGGTGCAATGCCGCAGCTGCAACCACCACTTACCTTTTAATAATTACAACTTTTATACACAATATCATGATCATTAAGAGTATTGATAAGATTAAGGTGAGACAACCAGAAAAGCTTTCTCGTAGTGTGTTCTACCAGTCCTCACATATGGAGCAGAAACCTTAACTCTCACCCAAACATCAGCGGAAATATTGAAAAGGACACAACGTAAAATAGAGAGATCAATTCTTGGACTAAGCTTGAAAAATATCCACTAATATCCACTCTGGGTAAAGCAACCATCAAAGCAAAAGTAGATGGAGGCTGTCCACAAGAAGGAGTTTTGTCCCCTCTACCTTGGTAGATGATTTCCTCAGAAATCTGTTTACAGAAGTCTTTTACTGTCTAGGATATGCTGACCATATAGTAATCATTGTCAGACGCAGGTTTGTCCAGGTGCTGTCTGAGAGAATGCAAGCAGCCCTAAATATAGTTGACGACTGGTGTAAACAAGAGAGACTGATAGTCAATGCTCAGAAAACACAAATCGCCAATTTCACCAAAAAAACAGTACTACAATGCCTAAAACCACCGATGCTGGGAGGAACAGAGACTTCATTTGCCAAAGAAACAAAATACCTTGGGGTGTATTTTGGTCATAGGATTACATGGAATACACACATTCTGAAAACCACACAGAAAGCTACTATGTCCCTGGGCAGATGTAGAAGAATGTGCGGTAAGAATTAGGGACTTAACCCCAAAATGACTCTATGGTTATAGACAAAGGTTATTAGACCCATGATAACCTATGGCTCGGTGACGTGGTGGACAAAGAAGCAGAAAGTGGGAGCAATAAGGCTGCTAGGTAATACACAAAGGCTAACATGCCTGTGTATTACGGGGGCCATGAAAACAACTCCTACTGCATCTTTGGAAGTCCTGCTGAATCTACAACTACTTCATATCTTTATACAGAGCGAAGCCACATCAGTGATGCACAGATTAATCCATATTCAGCGACATATAAGCCAGATGCATGTTACTGACAACAGGAAGCTAATCGAGGAGCTAAAAGCCGATATTGTGATAGGGAAACCTATCGTTGCAACAGCTACGAGATATAGCTTTAAAAATGAGTGTAGTATTAAGATACCAGGCAGGGAAGACTGGAATAAAGGTGTAACCATACAAGCTGCTGCTACCTGGTACACGGATGGCTCAAAAACATCGGAGGGTGTGGGAGCCGGCATAGTAGGGACAAATCAAGGGATACATTTCTCGGTAAGTCTATCTAAGGATGTGACAGTTTTCCAGGCGGAAATAGCGGCAATCCATCACTGCGTGGAAGAAATAAAAAGGCAGGAAACAACGTTATGTTCAGTTGCCATCTTCACAGATAGTTAGGCAGCGCTTAAGGCACTCAATTCTGTAGAGGTCAATTCTAAGTTAGTATGGGATTGCGTGTGTGCCCTAAATAAACTAGGAGACCGTAGCAAGGTTACGGTAGCGTGGGAACCGAGGCACGAGGGTCATAAGGGCAATGAAGAAGAAGATGTAATGGCCAAACAAGGCTCATCAATGCCATTCATTGGGCCGGAACCCTTCTGCGGCGTTGCAAAGTCAGTAACAAGAATGGCTACATGGAAGTTGGTATCTCACAAATGTCTGGAATGGTGGAGGAATTTACCAGGACAAAGACAGGCGAAACAGTTCATTACAGAACACTCGCCAAAATTTACGGCAGACCTAATAAGCAAAGATAGGAAAACAGTCAAAGTCATAGTAGGTCTTCTAACAGGGCTTTACATAGTAAGCTAAATAGGCACTTGAAGCTGATGGGATTATCAGATGATGACCTGTGCAGATTGTGTCACCTTGAAGAAGAAACAGCAGAGCACATTCTGTGTCAATGTGACATTCTAGCAAATGTGCAGTTCTTTACATTAGGAGAAGAATATCCACCGGCAAATAGCTACATGAAAGGTACAGTCTTGAAGCTATTAGACTTTTTAAAAAAGAATCAGACTTGAGAATGTTATCTAGAACTAAAGAACCACAATCAATCTGAACAGGTCGCAGTAGAATAGGCCAAAAGGCCACCTCTCTAAATCTATCTATCTATCTAAACTTGAGAAATAGACTAACAAACAAGAAAGTTGTGTGGCACCAGAGCGGACCAGAGTGGAAAACATTATCGAACTTATTACAAGGCAAAAATGGAGATGGGAAGAGTGAGAGACGGCAGGTGGACAAAAAAATTACTTGAGTATAGACCACGGGCAGACAAGCGAAGCCGGGGAAGATCCCAACGCGACTTCAAAAGAAATGCGAGCAATTGGATAGCATAGGCGCAAAATGGAAATATTTAGAGGAGGATATCAATAGTATTGGTAGATATAATATCCACCTATGTTATGTCTACTATAAATGTTATTTTAAAATTGTAATCTTCTAAATCGAAGGACATTCTAGTCAGTTTTTGACGATTTTACTAAAAATTTGTCGTTTTGTGTCGTAACATATAAGGAACTAAATGCCCGAATGGATGGATATTAACTGCTTCAAAATAATTATTAATTAGTTTGGGTCACTCTTTAAGAAACTTCCTGATTCATACTCTATTCGTTGTTCTGCTTTATATGTTTTTTGAATACATACAGCTTAACTTGAGAGCTAGTTCATTAGAGCATTTTTTAGTGTATCAAGGACAACTTTCTTTTGTCACATTGAATTTAACATTTTTGTTCATGAATGCGTTGAGGTATAAAATTTTAGACAAATTTCTTCAAAATTTAAAATAAAGAATTTATATTAGAACTTAAATTTGATAGCTTTTTTACTCTTGTCATTTTCATTTTTATTAAATTACAGTAATTTGTCTTTGAAACTAAGTTCCTGAATAGTTTTCTGTTCTTTTCAAATTTCGAAGGCGTAAAAAAATTTTTTTGTATTTATCTTTAAAATATGCGATCAATTGGGCTAAGTGCCACACCTAAAATTGTTGTAATAACCGACGCGACGCGACGGAGGAATTTGTCGAATATGCTATATTATACCCCCACTGTTAAGTTAGAAATATGCTATGCTGTAGCCGTAAGCCCTAAGCCCTAAGCCGTGTTCGTACTTCACAGTGTTGTTAACTCTACGGATTTATCTGTAGATCTACGGATTTTCGAAATTATTAAGGATTTTCGGATATCGATCACATTTCTACGGATTTTTCAGCTGCAGCAATCAAGAATAAAATTGGGATTTTTACCCTTAGCTTTTTATAAAAATAGAATTTTTACTCTTAGATTTAGCTTTTTATAGAAATAGAAATATTTTTCAAATAATTAATTGACATCCTCTGAATTTCAATTTTGGTAACAGATGAATTACTGACGCTTAGGGGAATAACAGTGATCTCAGATGGAATGCTAAGATTTACCTTGGGGACTCCCCGCCCTAACATTATAAATACGAGCTATTCGGAAATATACAGTTTAAATTTGTTATCATCAAAAAAAAATTTAGTTAGTATTTTTAATACGTTTGTATTAAAATTTATTTGATAATTCCCTGTATTATTTAAAAATTACATGCAAAGAATGGGAAATCCCGGAAATTTGTAATTGTAATTTGATACCTAAACCATAACAATTAACATCATTCGGTATCGGCACGTATTGGTAACAATAAATCATTCACTCACTCTTAAATTTTAATGTAAATATGGTAAATATTATGTCCTAAATTCTGATGTGAGTCTTTGGTCCCATAAAATTTGAATTATGGATTGGAATAATAACTTCAAATTAATTATTTACGGTCTTTAACTTTTGAACAGTGATTGCCATGCCAGTAATCACTGTAAACATCCTCGCTGTATACGTTGAATCATGATACTATGATTAAGAAGATAAGATATTGCGCATAAGTCGTGACGTAATTGGAGACCTGCACGTTCGTAATGTCAGTTTTTTGTATGTGTCAATAAATAATCTTTAATAAATAGTTTGGAGATATCCTTTTGTGTACGATTATTGTAATTATTAAACCTTTTTTTAATATTATTAATTTGCTAATCGAATAATTTCATCACAGAATGTATAAAAATCCCATTTAACTTGAACAAGAATTCAAATTCTGGTCTCCAATGACGGCATGCGCGAACACGACCGATTTTGTGCTACGGGAAGATCCTATCTTGTTATTCATAGTATCATGCGTTGAATTAGATATACGTTAAATTTTATGTATGTATTATATAATATATAAAATAAAAATAAATCTACTGTTTTTGAAAGGAAATATCCTGTTTTGTATTGCCCTTTTCTCCTGTTGTTAAAAATATCCATCTGGCAACACTGTACCAAGAGGAAGAGGAGTCAGATAAAGACCATCGAGCAAAAAGACAAAAGAGGGAATGTAAAGGTAGTGGGGGCAAAAATATTGTTAGACAGGAAGTGCCATCTTGAGAGGCCAAATTAAACAAGGAAAGAGAGTCTTTCCTTGTTTAAGAGATCAAATTTAGTTGGGTTATGTTATTATTTGTCCCAACTGTCACATGAAATCTTATTTATATTGAAGTTTTTTAACAATTTTTTTCACATTTTAGACTGTTATCGTTAATATTCAATTAAAATTTTCTCGTCTAAGACAAATTCTGAAAACTATTTTATAGCTACTGTTAATAAGTGTCGGAAAATTTAAATTTGGCGCATTTGCATTTCCGGATATGTTCGCCATCAGAGGCCACTTTTTTGGTCGCCTTTTCATAACGATTAGATTCCCTCTTTTGTCTTTTTGCTCGATGATAAAGACGCACAAATTGCTATGTTTCTGTTCTACGGATTTCTACGGATTTTTGAAGCGCCCTCTACGGAAATATTCAGTTGCGGAGTTAACAACACTGGTACTTCAGTTCAGTTTCAGTTATCAGTACTTCGTATTCGTTTAATTTTACTTAACGTTCGAAGTAACACATGTTTTTTTGCTTGTTTGTAGTAAGTGGCAGTAGTAGTAACTTAGTTTATAGTGATTTTAACATTACCGACAGATAAAAGACAATAATAATAAAAATAAAGCAG
Organism: Diabrotica undecimpunctata; assembly: GCF_040954645.1. Classification (NCBI taxonomy): domain Eukaryota; kingdom Metazoa; phylum Arthropoda; class Insecta; order Coleoptera; family Chrysomelidae; genus Diabrotica; species Diabrotica undecimpunctata. The sequence goes on from NC_092813.1 coordinate 20,602,276, forward strand.
ATAAAGCAAGAAAGAGGGACACCGGCAGTGCTTTACTTTAACAAAAGCAACTTAAAATAGTGCAAAGAGAGTATAGAACCCACACAAACATCTTGCGATCTGCGAAAAAGGAATCAAGTGAAACGGTAAATTAACTATTCATATTTTTTGTTATTTGGCAGCTTTAATTATGTATTAATAAAATGTAAAGAAAAATATCAATCTTTTCAAATAAAAATTGTGAGCTTCTCAGTCTGATTTTAAGTTAGTTTGGGTTATATTGTTTTAACAGAAACCTACTGCTTTTTACCAGGGTTAGGTTAGATTTGGTTAGGTTTGGTTACGTTATGTTAGGTTTATTATCATTGGTGTATGTTCTTATGAGTGTAGGCGCAAAATTTCGGACCGATGCTTTTTAAATGCATTAATTTTTTTCGAACACTGAGAGAACTAATAAGTATTTTTAAAAAATTTAAACGCAGAATGAAAGACTATATTATTACCGATTATATTATATTTAGTAAGTTACAAGGGTGAAAAAGATAATCAGTATGCACAATAACACATAACAAGCATATTAAGTATGATTTTTAATTTCAAATCTTCTTCTAATGGCGCTACAACCCTTTGTGAGTCTTGGCTTGCTTAACAGTGTTCTTCCATTCTGCCCTGTCGGATACTTTCCTTCGCCACTGCCTGATGTTCATGGTTTTAAGATCCCTCTCTACGTCGTCTATCCATCTTTTACGGGGCCTTCCTCTTGTTCTGTTTCCTTGGGGCTTCCATCTCTGGACTACTTTTACAGCTCGATTATCTGGCATTCTTTATAGGTGACCAAGCCAGTTTAGTCTTTGTGATTTTACAAATCTGACAATATCTGCGCTCTGCATTAGTTCATCCAGCTCGTGGTTCATTTTAATTCTCCACGAACTATCGCTGCATTGGGTTGGTCCAAATATCCAACTTCAACCCGCTTCTTGCTTTCTTGTTTATTCGTCATCGTTACTAAAAAAAGCTGTAGGTAATGTCACAGAGTGACATTACCTACAGCTTTTTTTACATTACACTAGTTTTTCTTTTATTACACTATGTTTAATCAAAAGATTTTTGATTAAACATAGTGTAATAAAAGAAAAACTATTGTGTCGATGTGTCAACGAGTTTTTGCATTGACGCTGTAAGTAATGTATTATGTAATAAACTTGTCCCAAAAGGTGTGTATATACCTTATCGGCAAAGAAAGGGACCTTTTTGGAAGCGAGTAAACTGCCGGTAGAGAAAATATTTATGTTGGTGGCATTAAGCATTTTTTCATAATTTAACAGTAAAAATCACTGATATTTATTATGTTTTAGTTACGTTGTTTTAAGACTATATATATATATATATATATATATATATATATATATATATATATATATATATATATATATATATATATATATATATATATATATATATATATATATATATATATATATATATATATATATATATATATATATATATATATATATATATATATATATACTCTTTGCTTTTTATGTAATTTTTTTTTGGTTCATAATACTTTTTTTTATTTTTTCTGTATTTTTTGAATATTTTGACATTTTTACTAGTTTTCAGCAAAGAAAACATTAAAATTTGAGGCTAAGTCCACAAAAAATTGGGCATTTTTGAGGCGTTTCCGTCTTACTGAATAATTGCAGTTCCAGATTACACTTAATATTCGACAAATGGGGTAATTATTTAGTAAGCCGGAACGCCTCAAAAAAGCCAAATTTTTTGTGGACTTAGCGAAAAAGTGAAAAAAACCTCAAATTTTAATGTTTTCTTTGCTTTAAACTAGTAAAAGTGCCCAAATAATGAAAAATACAGAAAAGATAACAAAAAAAGTACTATGAATCAAAAAAAAATTCCATAAAAACAAAGAAAAGTATATATACATGTCTTAATAAAAAAAACGTAACTAAAACATATTAAATATCACTGTTTTTTACTGTTAAATTATGAAAAAATGGGTAAAATTGTTTAAAATAATCAAAATTTTTAATATTTTAAACAATATGGCGGCCATGCGCAAGAAGTTAAATTTTATGTACTTTTGACATTGTTGCCAGTTTCAACCTTTAAAAGATCTAAAAACTTCATGAAAATTACCTTAACACGTTCGCGGACACCTAGTTTTTATAGGGGGTCGCAAAAAACACACTTGTAAAAATCTTAAAATTTGTTATTTTTCTGTCATAAAAAAGTAGTTTTATAATATTTTAGAATGTTTAGGATGTTTTTTATAAAAAAAAACAAGGTGCGGTAAATGCCGCTATGTCCATATATGTCACAAAAGTTGTGCAACTGGATAAAGCGGTACATGCCGCTCTCAAGTAGTAAATGCAACTAAATCTTTATTTCTGTAAAAAATAATAAAGAAATATCCTTATAACGAAAACATAATACCGAGATACGCTTATATTAAAAAATTTAATTTTTGTGGTACAGTTCAAAACACGGTACAATGCAGTGCTGGTTTATCGGCACACGTTTTACACAAGTATCTGGTTTTCTTGCGTTTTTTGTTTCGTAAACACCACTTACACCTCACATGATGAGTTTTGCGGGGTCTCCGTAGGGTGTGGAATTATATCTGGAAAGTGTTGTTCATTGTTAGGGTTGAAAACTATATTCGCTTCCATTCGAGGTCGTTTTTTACCGTGCAAAGCTCCCTTATGCATTAGTTTTCTCCCATCATTCATATCTTCTGGAATGTTCAATAATTCTCTTACCAAATTTTCTCTGCATTCCAAAAGGGTCAGTTTTACATTTTTGTGCTTCTTCATTGCATAGTAGGAATTTCATATAGCTACATCCAGTAAGTGAAACATCACTTTTTGGTACCACCTGATAGTTTTCTGTGGAGAAGAATAATAACTCACAATTTTTTTTTTGTGGCATTGACTTTCGTCATTCAGCCAGTCTCGAAAGGTTATAATAGATTCCTTAAAAAAGTATACACAGATAAGTACAGATTATTTCTCTCAGACAAATGCACAGCGATATCCCTAAAACGAAATAGACGAATAATTAATAGAAGAACACGTCGAAGGAAAATACAAGGACACTCGCTTCTCGTCTAGGGGTCCGCCAAGACATTTATTTTAACAGACAAACAATACTGGACCATGGATAAGGTATTGATATATATACATATATCAATATATATATATATATATATATATATATATATATATATATATATATATATATATATATATATATATATATATACTCACCATTTAATCGCTCCTAGCTATTCCTGACATGTACTCATTGTACCTGGCAACTTCTTCAGGTTTTATTACTGTCTTTCCAAACCTGTTCTGTACATTTATAAGTTTTGGGTGATATTTGGTTGTTATGCAGAGTACTTCCCTTTTATCCTTCCAGTTTGAAATATAGATGCTACCGTCTCTTCGCCATTTGTGTTCTCCTTTCTTTAGATTGGTGTTTAGAAGAGCTTTTGGATTTCCTTTTCTGTTTCGTCTAAGAGTTCCTGTAGAATGAGTTTTTCTTTCCAAAAGGGATTTTGACAGCAAAATGCAGTTGTAGAAGTTATCAAGGAATAAATGATGGCCTTTATCCAAATAAGGTTCCATAAGTTGCAGTACTAACGACTCAATTTTAGATAATCCTTCTACATCTTCGGATTTTCCTTTATAAATTTTTATATTCAATACGTATCCGTCTGCTGTAGATAGCTCGTAGAACTTAATGCCATATTTCGCTTTTTTTCCTTTGATATACACCCGAAAACTCAGACGACCACGAACGAGAAGCAATGATTCATCTAGTGACATTTCTTCTGCAGGGTAATCAGCTTTTTGAAAATTGAGTAATAGTTTATCGAGCAGAGGATTGACTTTTTTCAGTGAATTAGTTCCTGTTGTTTCCTCTTTACAAGAACAGCTAAAACAATGCAGCATTTCTTCAAATCTTCTACCAGATTGGGTGTAATGAAAAACTGGTGCATAATAAAGTGGATTCATTGAAAACAACTTCCTTACAGAGGGGTATTTTATTTGACCCTGTAATATGCACATAGCTAAAAATGATTGAAGTTCCTCCATAGTAAATGGCCTAATGTATGCTTGTCTGCTATATTTTTGCTTGGGCCTATTTACATTAATCAATATTTCAATGTATTTGTTCATTGAATCAAGAATTAGCTGCATAATTTCTTGATCCCAAAATTTAAAAAAATAGTCTGTAGCTTTAGGAGTATCTGTGTCAAAATTAAGATGAAGGCCACTTTGGGAATTGTCAAACAAAAATATTTGGAATATCTGCGACAATATCATCCCACTCGTTATCAGTTCCAATATCGCCCATCTCTAGCAAATTTTGTATATCATTACCTGTTTCGTCATTTTCTGGCTCAACTCTGTCTTCGTAATTTTCGTTTGAAAACAGATTCTCGTTTGCCAACGAATCTTCACCACTACTGGATTGATATGATGGATCTTGTAAATCATCATCAGAGCTATAAGGTTCTGATTCAGAACTTTCAAATTCATCTGTGCTCACTTCATCCATAAGTCCAAGAAGCCTTGCTTCTTCTCTAGAATCCATTTTCTGTAAAAACAAAAAATAGTATATTTACCGAAAATATAACCTCAACATTTTATTACTGCCTCAACAAATCTAGTCAAAATAAACAAAACACCAACAAAAACAACAAAAATGAAGTGATATAGTACCACGTGCTCGCCGCCTAACACACGTCTAATATTTCAAAGCTAAACTGACCGACACGGATAGTTCACAATATTTTATGTTATTTGCTGGGACACCTAAGGTGTTTGAATAGTATTTCATGTACAAAAATGTGCTTGGTAAGCCGCTTTGCGTTTTGGCCGTTCTCAACATTAGACGGGATATCGCGCTTTGTCCCAGAAAGTAGAGCGGCATATGCTGCTTTGTCCGCGAACGTGTTAATTAAAACAGGTGGATGCAATCTTAATAAACACGTGCAAAAAGAGTACCCGCTAACCATCGTCTTATTTTATTATTAAAAATGTAAACCAATAAACCAAATCTAACCTAACACTGGTAAAAAAAAGCAGTAATAAGAATAAAATGTTATAATATAATTAAAAATAACAATTTTTATATTTCATAAGAAAACATGAAATTAAAACTAAACCAACGTAACCAAATCCAACCTAACACTGGTAAAAAAAAAGCAGTAATATAAATAAATAAAATGTTATAAACTTTGTTTTATATAAATTTTTATTTTTCATTAGAAAACATAATTTTGAATAACTATGGCAACACTGGTTAAAATTACCCTTCTTGACCATAATAAACAGTTGTCATTCCTGTCATGTGTCATTTCATGTTGTTTCATGGTAAATAATGGCGGTGGCTTTTAAAAATCGGGAATATTTCTCATGGAAATTACATAAAAAAGAACGTTTTGCACCGAATAAAAATTATTGCGCAATCATTAGTAAGTGAAGCAGAATTCATTGATATATCTCGTATGATCTTCGTAGACATGGTTCCGGCTTATTACACTAGTACCGAATTTGGTTTTACACGATGGTACTCCAGTTCATAACACTGCTCTTATTTACAATCATCTAAAAGATAACTTTCCTACGACGTAGATAGGCAGAGGGGAACCAACTGTTAGGCCACCTCGATCTGTATTAGGATTGTTGTGCTTATTTCTTCTATTTTTTTTTTATTTATTTTGTTAGGATACCTCCATCTGCATTATTTGCCCGATATTTTTTTTATTTTTCTGTAAGTCTGTGTTGCTGTGTTTTATATGTTTTAGTTTCTTTTCTATAACTTCTTTTACTTTTATAAGTTGTTGGTTAGTTGGGCTTATTACTTCTATTTTTTTCTCTAATTTATTTAATCATTTTCTGAATTCTTCTTGTTATTCTTTTGCGCGTATTTATCAAACAATAATAAATATTTGGACACACATTGAAATCCTTTATTTTGAAAGATACATTGACGCTGAAAATTAAGAAATGATCTCAAAATACTCATAATCATAGTTAAATCCATTTATCGTCTATTAAATGTCTACATCTTATATTTACAAGCGTTTTATATCTAGTTCAAGCTGAAAAAATAAAATATAATAATTCAATCAACAGCATTCATTCAAAATTAGTAAGATATTTAATTTGCTTTTTTTTTAGGTTCGCCATTTGTAAGTTCCGGCGTGGCATCTTCTAATATCTTTTCGATCCCTACTTCGATGCGACGACTCCCAGTAACGGCACTATTCTTTTTGGGAAATCAGCGTATCTTAGTTGCCGAGTTCGAAATTTAGGAAATAAATCAGTGAGTAGACTACTTTATGTAATTAAAATATTTAAGTTGGGATAAATAAGATACTGGCTGGGGGATATAATTCGATTAATATTTTTACTAACGTTTTACAATAAATATTGTTTTTAAGAATAATTCAAACTTAACTATAAAAAGCAATTTTTTTTGAAGCTTGTATGAAGCTTCCATACTGGCGTTGTATTTCCTATGTATCCAACGATGCTTCCCGATGAGCCTTCCCTCTTGTATGTATGCTTTAAAGCCTGTTTCTTCTTCAATATTAGCCTCCTAAATTGTTTAAATTATCGCACCATCTTTTTCTTGGTCTGTTAATACTTCTTCATCCATATGGTGACTTATCTTGTGCTAGTCGTACTATCCTATCCTCTGTCATTCTACTAATGTAGTCGTTCCACTCCTATTTCCGTTTTGTCACCCATCACCCATTTATGTCTTCTATATTTCATGCTTTTAATGTTTTCGCTTCTGTGTAGAAGTATTTTCATCTCTGTTGTTTCTAGTAGTCGTCTCGTTTTAGATGTTTCAGGTCTTGTCTCCACCGCGTATGTTAATATAGATCTAATTGCAGCTTTATAGATTCTTGTTTTTATTGTATTTTTTTATAGAGATTTTATGTATTTTATAGATCCCGTAGCTTTACTTGCTTTTAAGCTTTGTTGTGGTAGTTCTCCTTCAACATCTCCTTAACTACTTATATCTATTCCCAGATATCTAAACCTTGCTTCCTGCTTTATTATTTTCCCATCCATTTCGATTTTACATCGTAGTGGGTATTTAAATGTTGATATTATCATATTGTATTTCTTGTCTGTTGTATTGAAGATGTGTGTTAATCTTTGGAGCTCGTTTTCTGTCTCGGTGATTATTGCGACGTCGTCTGCATAACATAATATTTGGATTTCTTTCTTCCCCATTCTGTTACCATGCCCTTTACGTACTGCGTGTATTATTTCGTTCATTGTTATATTAAAAGAGAAGTGGGCTTAACGAGTAACCCTGTCTGACTCCGCTTTGTTCTGGTATCCACTGTGTTAGTTTTCTATTTATCTTTGCCCGTATTCGATTATGGAAGTAGATGTTTTCGATGGCTTGTATAATATTGATTGGTATGTTTCTTTTATACAATAGGTGTAAGACGTCTTCTACTGGGATGCAATCGCCTTTATCAGTTATAGTACAAATACGGCGGCTACGCAGGATCGTTCGGATCTGAATACTTATTGTTTATCTGATAAAGTTGTTAGTTTATTGATTTTGTTGGTTAGGACTTTTGTGGTAAGCTTAAGTGCGGTGTTCAGTAGATTTATACCTCTATAATTCTTTATCTCCTTTCTTGAACATTGGTATCATTATGATGTTTCTCCATGCGTCTGTTATCTTGCAGTGCAATATTAGTTTTTGTTTAAGTTTTGTCATCTCTAGGGTTATACTTTCTCCTCCGTGTTTTAGAAGCTCTTTGGTTATTCCGTCTGGTCATGGTGACTTTTGATGGTGCTATTTTTGAGTGAATTTATGGCTATCTCTATTTCCTGAAAACCGATTTCTATTTCGTATCTTTTTAATTCAGGTACATTATGGTGTTTAATTATTATTTTTCTTTCCTTTAAACAATTCCGTCAGGTATCTTTCCCATTCGTTTGCTGGTATGTTCCAGCTTGCGTTTATATCTTCGATGGGTTCTATTTGTTTCAGCTGTATCTTCTGTGCTAGCTTCCTTTGGTACATTTTTCTTGCACTTGTTCCACAGTGATTCTATATTGAGTTTTTTTCGGGGAATTTCCTGTAGAAAATGTTTTGGTGTTATTTTAATTCTTATTTTTGCTAGTTCTAGTTTGTGTTCACTCCCTGCGTCTGCTGAGTTTAAAGTTCGGATATCTAGAATCTGCTTTGGGTGGATTTTTCTATTAGTGACTATACAATTAATCATAGATTTGTGCCCCCTGGAGTTTTCAAATGTACAGTTATGATGATAACCATATGAGCCAACAATCTCTGTAATTTTTACATTTATTTTTATCTCTTTTTTGTGTATAGAGCTTATATACGCCAGGTTTTAATCTTCTGAAATATTTTATTGTTTGATTAGATATTTATCAAAGATCTCTGCTAACAATTCTGTTGGTATTGACTGTCCGAGTTTTATCAATTTAATGGGTATCTTTACAGGCTCTGTAACTTTCCCGTATTTCATTTCCTTTAAGGTTCGTCTTATATCGTCCACGTTGCTTAGTTTTACTTTTTCTTCTTCTATTGGATCTGTTCTAATGTTTGTATAATTTATTTCACAATATCATCTTGCGTCCGTAAATAGGGATTTGTAATATTCTTCTCACTCTAACCTACCTACGGGGTTTAATCTCTCTGTTCCTTTGTGATCTTTTCTGAAGTTTATTATAAACTTCCAAGCTTTAAATACTCCAGTTACATCCGTATATCTGTTTATTTCTTCACATTTTTTGTTCCACGTTTCGTTTTTTCTGTTGGTCACAGTGTTCATAACTTTCCTATTACAGTAAGTGTATGTTCTCCAGTCTTCTAGATTTTGTGTTTGGAGCCAGATTCGATAGGCTTTCTCTTTAGTATCTACAAACTCTCTTATTTCTTGTGACCACCACTCCGGATCTTGATGTCACACAGTTTCCTATAGCCTCTTGTTATATTTGTTTATACTCATATTTCTGGATACTGTTTTTTATATTTATGGTCGCTGTTATTTTCCCGGTATTTAACTAACACATTTGCCATAGTTAAGTCATCCCATCCGCACTCCGCTCCCCGATACACCCGTACATCCATAATTTGTAGATTTGAGTGTTGACGTATGATGACATATTCAACAATTAACCTTAGCCCTCTTGTTGTCTGTGTCCATGTATATTTCTATATGTCTTTATAAGCGTAGAATCCATTTGTCACATTTGTGATTTGTCCGATAAGCTCTCACATAAGCTAAAAGGTCGCACATCGTTTTAATTTAAAATAGCTTCTCCCTACTTCCTAATAATCTGAATGTTGTCTCTTCTTCCTGCTGTAGCATTTAAATCTACCAGGATGAATACTTCCTTGTTTTTCTTAATTCCTTCAAATACTGCCATTAGATTATCATCATCGTTTTAATCCATCCATATTCCGAGGCAAATTATCGAAACTTTTAGCATATTTAAATCGTTTTCCGAAGCACGAGTTTTATGTTCGGGGTTTTTCTCTTAGCCGATCTGTTTATCCATTATAAGATTACGAAACAGTAGACTACAATAGTCTTGATACCACTGTTTAAGAGAATACACACGCGTTTATATTTATTCTTAAAGATAAGTAAAATTACTTAAGTTGCTCTTTATCTCTTAAATTTCTACTCCTTTGTCTTAATACTAGTTAACTAGTTACACCTACTTTTGCATACTATAAAACTTTCTCCTCTGTTTTTTCATAAAGTAGCTCAATTTTGTTAAGTTCAGATAGGAATTAAGTTCTGTGGGGTATAGCACGGACTTTTGTCTGGGAAAACGGGTGCATACCACAACGTCAGTAATGGCGAAGGTGCAGATCATTTACGCTGCGCAGCCGGCATAAATGGCAACCGAATTCCACAATATTATTGAGATGATGACTTACTTTCAAAAACGAAAACTAGCTCCATAAACTATTAAAGATTTCCACAATTCCAGCAGGGTCCTTTTTTAATTTTTTTTGGGGATTGAAGTATTTATTACTAATTAATTCCATCCAGGTACCATTGTCATTTGTGAATTTCGTTCTTTCCCAGCTTTAAATATGGTATTTTTAGGGGATTAAATCACAATTGATTGTAATGAGAATTGCATTTTACAATAATTTTGACGATTCGACATCCAGTACAGAAATCTTTTTAAAATAATTTATAAATTAAGAAATTATGTTAAAATATAAACTTTACCATTAATTTGGTACGAAGAGCTAATTGGTAAGCATTTTGAAACGTTAAAATAAATGTAAAATGAAATTCTCATTACAATCCATTATGGTGTAATTGCAAAGAAATACAATATTTGGATACTTTCCATTCTCCATTGTTTTTTAATTTAAATTTCCAGACTTCTATACTTAGTGATCTTTTCATTGTATTTAACATGCAGATTGTTGTTGTTAGATATCATCACTACACCAGTTAATATTGTCCAGATTTAGCCACCTTTTCAGGACGTGATTTATTTTTTTGTTGGGTTGGCTTCTGTCGCTGCATTGGATCTACTGGTGGTTCGCTTCGTTGGATATGTCCCGCGGAGGAGGATCCTGGATAATCAGAGGCGAAAGGGTTGTTGAACTAAAACGGTCCTTTTTAGAATTTTATTAGCGAAAATATATAGTTATAAATTGACTGAATTTAATTAATAAGTATATGAATTGTAAATCGCGTTAGGACAGTTGTGGCTGTATCCTCTGCAATAGACAGTTATCATTGTGCAATGAGATCGGGAAACCACAGAAACCCTATCCCTCCCTGTCTATCGAGCTCGAAGTGAACATTTACTGATTATTGCTGCGATAAAAGAGTGGAATTGCTTCCAGGGTGTTAATGTATTCATCAGGGAGTTCGTTGCTGGCAAGGCCCAGTAATTTAGTGGGTAGGATAGGGAGTTTGGGTTTAGGACGTCTTTTGAATACATTGTCGATGGATGAGTAGGTTCTGAAGTTTGGGCCACGGATGGTTTTGATTGTGTAACTACTGCTCAGAGAGGAGAGCCTCTCATTGATGGGTTGGATGTTCTACAGTTGATGAATGAGGGCGGAGAGGTAGTCATACCGTTTGTTGTTTACTCTACGCAGGATTCCCCGTTCCAATCCCAGCAGTCTTTGTGTGAGGTGGCAGTTAAACAAGATATAAAGATTAAATCTATATTCAATCACCGACCTGATAAATGTTTTGTATGTATGTATGAGTGTATGTGGGTGTGTCCGTGTCAAAAAATAATTACCCATTGTCATTTATAAACAAGGAATTTTACAAGACTGGAGAAGTGAAACAACAAAACGTCACAAGTAATCCAGAAACACTCACAAGAAGAGATTCAAAGATGACAATAATACCATATTGAAAGGGCTTAGAAGAAAAATTAAAAACTAGAGGAAATAAGTACATCACATTATCATCAGCCGTTTTGAGTCCACTTCTGGACATAGGCCTCCCGTAAATAATTCCACTGCATTCTATTTTGAGCACCCTGAATCCAGTTGTGCTGAATGCGCTTGATGTCATCTGACCACCTTGTTGGAGGACGTCCTCGATTACGATAAACATCGTGTCTAGGTCTCCATTCAAATATCACAACAACATCACGTCAACATCACAATAACATCAAAAAAAAAACAATACACTAAGATATTTCATGTCCAAAACCAAATTTAACAACAGAAGATTTCTATGTACGGAACATACATCAAAAACAGAGGCTTAGTAGAGAGAAGCTAAAACTTAGTGTTAGCCAAAATTTGATCTTAGGCTCCTGGCGACCATGTTTTCTATTTCAAACCATTCAACAACTTATCTTTCGTTATTGGTTAACAAATTTGATAATGTTTAATATTTTTGGTTTTAGGTATCATGGATCAGACACAGAGATATTCATCTCCTCACAGTGGGAAGCTATAAGGCAAATTAATATTTAAATGGGAATAAGCTACAATTAAAGTTAGTTTATTGACGTTTCAATTTCCACTTCGAAATTATTAGTAAATTACTAATGTTTATATTTTGAGAATGATTTCCGAAGCGGAAATTGAGAGGTCAATAAACTAATTGTAACCTTTATTTGTGGCTTATTCCCATTTAAATATTAATTACTTTTGAATGCCACAAGAACATTGTTTCAGTTTTCACGCAAATCACCATCCTGAAACAGATGACTGGACTTTCCAGATCAGATGGGCTCAAAAGAGAGAGGCTGGTACTTATGAATGTCAGATTAGTACCTAACCAGTAAAAAGTCATTTCGTCAACTTAAATCTAGTCGGTAAGTTATTTTACTATTTTATCAGTGTTTTGTTAAATTTTTTTAATGCATTATACTAGGGGTATAAAGAAGATAGAAAAACAGAATGTTTAATATACATTTATTACAAGATTAAGATTAAGATTAAGATAAAAAATTATCTTAGCATGTAAAATTCAGCATAAAACAAGTCGCGTTAACAGCTTTGGAAGAAGTTGTAAATATAAAATATAACTGAAGAACAAAAAAGTTCTCCCAAAAGTTAGACCTAGAAATTTTATTTCTTTTGACTGTTCTAAAGGTAAATTATGACTAGTTGTGAAGTGTGTTTTATTTTTATTAAAAATAATGTATCGTGTTTTTTCAATAAAAAAAAACAAATTCCGTTTTTATCGTTCAATTATAAAGCCGATTTAAGAAACTCTTTATAATTTTAGTTGCTGCCATTACATTATTCGATTTAGTATAAATAAAAATGGCATCTGCATAAAAACTAGCTTTAATGGATGCTTTAATTACATTTATACTACTATTAAAAGCGATTAAGCATAAAGTTGGACTAAGAATCGAACCTTGAGGAATTCCATTGTCTAGTATCTTAGAAGATATATCAAATATAGATACTAGTTCAAATACCAAAAGCTGCGAACATAATACATGCGGCACAAAACAGAGAAACCTATCGTTTGATGGTCGCCAACCTTCGGTAGAAGACGGTACATAAAGAAGAAAAAGTATCTTAGATAAGCTTGTAACATCATTAATTCTAACTTGAATTGAGCGATTAAAATAAAAAAATTATAAATGCAAGTATGTGACCTTGAATGCCAGTATCTTTAAATGTTTGTAGAATACAGTGCCTCCATGCCCTATCGTAGGCTTGGGTTATATCGAAAAATATTGCAATTAGTTTTTGGATATTTGCAAAAGCTTCATTAATTGAAGTCTCTAATGCAACGTGATTATCTTATGTGGATCTACCTCTTCGAAAACCACTTTGGAAGTTAGTAAGAAAATTATTATTTTATAAGTACCATATAAGGCGGAGGTTTAAAATTTTTTCTAGGATCTTGCACATGCAACATGTAAGAGAGATGGGTCTGTAAGAGGTAGGGTTGTCTTTTGGTTTGTTAGGCTTAATAATGGGAATGATTATTGCTTGAGACCAGAGGTCTGGCAATTCATGCTTTAGGAAGCAGGTATTAAATAAATCTAACAGAATTAATTTGGCTTCGAATGGTAAGTTTTTTATGAAGACTGGTAGAATATCATCTGGTCCTGCAGCTGTATTTTTTATATTCGAAAGAAAACTCTAACTCTTGAAGAGTTATAGGAGCATTTAAGGGGCTGTCAGAGTTGTTAATGAGGATTGTAGAAGCTTCTATGTTTTTCTTGTAAATTAGGGATTCATAAGAAATATTTTTGTCGCTATCAGCTAAAGCGATTAATTTATTATTGTGTGTTAAGGTGTTAATATGTCTATAAGAATTAGAGCCTTTAAGTTTACGAATTTTAGTCCAGATTATGTCGGAGGGTGTTAAAGAATTGATAGATGATACGTACCATCTCCAGGTGTGATTGCTAGAAGATAGAGCAAGTACTACTTCATTGTTCCACGAAGGTACTGGAGGTCTTTTTCAGAGCTTTGTTTTACCTATATTATTTAAAGCTGCTTCTATAAATATCCTGTTTAAGGAGGTAATATTAGAGTTTATATCATCACTTGGATGATAGTTTTTAATTTTCTTTTCAATCTCGACTTGATAAGACGACCAGTTTGCATTCCTTAATTTCTAGGATTAATAGATTGGAAAATTAGGAGATCGAATTGCATTTAATGATATGCAGATAGGAAAGTGATCACTGTCATATAACGATTTTAAAGTATTCCACGTGAGAAACGTTGATAAGGATTGACTACATAATGATAAATCTGTGGCGGAAAAAGAGCCGTTATAGAAGTTAAATCTGGTAGGTTCCCCTGTATTAAGTAATAATAAATGAGAAGAGTCAATAAGATGTTTTATTAGGTTACCGTATTTGTCTGTTTTCGAGCTTCACCATGCAGAATGATGACAGTTCATATCCCCTAAAATTATTTTTCTGTGTGGAATTTGATCAAGAAGGTTATTTAGTTCTTATAGGTCTAGCTCGCTAGGATGTGTTAAATAAATGTTGGATATATTAATATGTTTTTAATATGTAATACTCACTGCTACAGCTTCGAGATTAGTACTTAATGCAATTGGCTTAGCTTCTAGGTCTGTACTTAACAAAGATAGCTACTCCGTCACTGGCCTATTGTGCTAGTCTGTTTTTTTTTGAAAACATTGGTAATTTCGAAGATTTATATTAACTTGTTTAAAATGAGTTTCTTAAAGACATAAGATCTTTGGGCATAATTCATTTATTAAAAGTTTTAATTGTTCTAAATGAGTATAAAACCCATTAAGATTCCACTGTAAAATAAAGGAATTGGACATGTTATAATTCTGCCTGAGATAATTGTTCATCTGTCTCTTCTGTGGAAGAGATATTATTGGGGTTTAGTTTTTTTTTAATATAGGCTATGGGAATAAGCTACAATTAAAGGTTAAAGTACGTTTATTGACGTTTCAATTTCCACTTCGGACCTTCTTCGGTCGTTCTTAAAATACAATCAAAAAGGTTTGTATTTTGAGAACGATTTCCGAAGTGGAAATTGAAACGTCAATAAACTTACTTTAACCTTTAGTTGTGGCCTATTCCTATTTAAATAGTAATTACTTTAAAATGCCACAAGAAAATAGCTTCAGAACAATATTAAGAAACCGTTATGGGCCCAGCGTTATTCAAAATTTTTTTGTATTTTGAGAACGATTTCCGAACTAGAAATTGAAACGTCAATAAACGTACTTTACCCTTTAATTGTGGCTTATTCCCATTTAAATAGTAATTACTTTAAAATGCCACAAGAAAATAGCTTCAGAACAATATACTTGAGTTTCTTTTATTTTAACATATTTATGGGAATATAGCAGTGAATCAACTGCATTTTTAAATCAAAGATATATACATTCTATTGTTGGCAATTCTGGAAGCGAATGATACGTTACGTGGACCAACTAATAAACCAACGGCTATAATGTAGTTATGAACTTTAGTTCCTTCAATACTAGAAAAGAATATTTAAACATTTTAACACAAGTAGCTTAAACTACCACATTAAGAATATTTATATACATACTAACATATCCTTCTTTTAGGTGAAATCCTAGCTGCAATGCAAACAGGCTCCGCTGGATTGTCCAACAGCTTATTCAACACTTTCGCTCTCATAATAGTTTCTTACATATACACATCCTGCTATTTTAGCCACCTTGAGATAAACCAAGGAAGTTGAAGGATCTTTGGAAAATAGAAATTTGTAAATAGCTGCATATTCTTCTTAGTCTTAAGTAAAACATTGTTAATGCAATCTGTTTTGTCGGAATATCCCTTAAAGACTAAAATACTAGTGGTATATATATATATATATATATATATATATATATATATATATATATATATATATACAGATTGAACGAATTTAAAACGGAACATACAATTTAATATATGTCTGTTTGAACTGCATTTGAAATAGTGGACCAATATAAAACTTGGACAAAAATAAATCCATACCCAGTGATAGACATTGTATAAAATATCGTTCAACTATCTGTCTCCTTTAAAGGAAAGAGGAGCTTGCCTAATAGTCGGAGAGATAGAGCCGAAATTTTGGAATGATCAGTAATATGACATTTCTCTATTGGAATATATTCATTGTAACTGGGTTAAGACTTTGCCTTACAGGCGGACGCCCCTCGTGGTACAGGGGGTGGCTATACAGGGATGAAGTTGTAATTTTTTTCGAAAAAATTAACGATCGATAATATGGCTGAAAATTTGCCCAGAGTAAGATCTTGGTATAACTAGACGAAATCCCAAAGGGCGGACGCGAGAGTGGATACATAAGGGGTGGCGGACAGGGGTGAAATTGCAATTTTTTGGGGAAAAATTAGCGGTAAGTAATATGTCCGCCATTTTCATGGCTCATTATTTAGCCCCCAAAAACTCTAAATCCAAAAGAGCGGACAGCTGGGTTGGTACAGAGAGCCATAAAACGGGGTCAAATGTACCACTTGCCTGCCCATTTTAGGTCTCGGTAACAATTTTTAAACTGATTTTATTATGATATTTTTATACCGATTGATTTGAAAATTTGTATGCTTACTTCTGTTACTATTCTGAAAAGCGTCAAGTAGTTTTCCTCAAAATTTTCCAAAAAAATTTCCGTAAATGAAAATTTTCGTAATTTTTTGAGGTAAAATCTAATTTGTAGAATCCTTTCGATTTTCTGTCAGTTATACCATGATTTTTTTCCAAAAATTTTCAAACGATTTTTCCGATAAGAAAAAAAAATTGTGAAAAACTTTAAAAATTTCGTCATTTTTCTCACTCTCATTGATGTCATCACATTCATCATCTTCGTCACTTTCACTTTCAATAATATCACATTCATTATCTGCTTCATTTTCAATCACTACTTCTCGAATTGATTCTGGCATCTGAGGTCCACTAAACCATTTGAATTTGTATGTTTCATCTTAAAACTCTCAACCATGTTCTTCAAGAATCAATTCTGTTGTTACTTTTTTATGAGCATTTGTCCAAATATTTGAAATATAATGGGCTCGCAGTAGATGTTGGTGTAATTCATCTTGACATGGTGGTAAGCTTGAAGCATCGAAATTTTTTAGTTTTTTTTTTAAAAAGGCTCGTTTACATCATGCAACTTATACTGCCGGTTAAATAGTGAAAATCTGACATCGTTTACTTTTCTTTATGGAATTGTTCTCGTCAGTCCTGTTCCATATAAGTGACATGAAAGTTTCTAAGGTTTCAAAAACTTCATTACAATCGAAGTCAGTTTCACCAAGTTGGATAAAAGCATCTTGATACTTATTACATTTAGCGCATGCGTCTAGAATAACTGGTCTAAATGGAACGCGCATCATAATATTTTAAAATAATAATGATGCAAAATTAATGTCCAAACAGAATTTGTAAAATTATAATTAACTAATGAAAAAAAAATTCAATCAATTTAAAAGTTAAAAAAAATATTGAAAATATCTACAAAGTAAATTTCAAAACTTAAAAAATTGATAATTCCACTATTAAATTGATTTTTATTAATAATTATTTGTAAAATGTTAAAGGAATTCTACAAAATGAATTTTACCTATTGATAAATAGAAATAATATATTTTATATTTGATTATTAATGTAATAATAAATCAAATTTTTCTTATATCTGAACAACCATTATATACGCAATATAAATTTAAAAACCTTTTTATTGTAATAAAAAATAAGTAAAATTACTATTTGTTATACAAAAAATATTTAATAGTTAACATTATAAAATTACTTTAATTTAATAAAATATCAAATATCAAACATTTATTCCATTAAAAATTAATTATAAAAATATTTATATTTAAGAAAAAAATGTGATTTGTAAAGTAAATATGACTTTAGTTTGAAAAAAAAAACATTATCATAATATCATTTTAAAACTACAAAATATTCTATAAAAGATTCAGGCGATGACGTAGAGTTTTATCAAATGTTTTAGAAAAGTTTTTCTAAATTTTTTTTTCTTATCGGAAAAATCGTTTGAAAATTTTTGGAAAAAAATCATGGTATAACTTACAGAAAATCGAAAAGATTCTACAAATTAGATTTTACCTTTAAAAATTACGAAAATTTTCATTTACGGAAATTTTTTTGGAAAATTTTGAGGAAAAATCTACTTGACGCTTCTCAGAATAGTAACAGAAGTGAGCATACAAATTTTTAAATCAATCGGTATAAAAATATCATAATAAAATCAGTTTGAAAATTGTTACCGAGACCTAAAATGCGCAGGCAAGTGGTACATTTGACTCCGTTTTATAGCTCTATGTACCAACCCAGCTGTCCGCCCTTTTGGATTTAGAGTTTTTAGGGGCTAAATAATGAGCCATGAAAATGGCGGACATATTACTTATCGTTAATTTTTCCCCAAAAATATGCAACTTCACCCCTGTCCGCCACCCCTTATGTATCCACTCTCGCGTCCGCCCTTTGAGATTTCGTCTAGTTATACCAAGATCTTACTCTGGGCAAATTTTCAGCCATATTATCGATCGTTAATTTTTCCGAAAAACATTACAACTTCATCCCTGTATAGCCACCCCCTGTACCACGAGGGGGTCCGCCTGTAAGGCAAAGTCTTAACCCAGTTACAATGAATATATTCCAATAGAGAAATGTCATATTACTTATCAGTTCAAAATTTCGGCTCTATCTCTTGGACTATAAGGAAGCGATAAGTGGTTTGACAGCATAATAACTGCTTGTGTAGTCTAGTTTTTTCAGTGATTCTAGGCAACCTATTTGGGTGGAGTTTTGATTTGTTCTTGAATGAATTCAGAATCCAGCAGCCCGCTGAAGTATTGGATTTTTATAATATAATTATTTGACAACCTTTTGTTGGCCAACCACCTAGAGCGGAGTTGAGCCGAAATACATTGATTTCGTATGTTCCGTTCTAAATTCGTTCAATCTGTATATATATATATATATATATATATATATATATATATATATATATATATATATATATATATATATATATATATATATTTATATATATATATTTATATATATATATATATATATATATATATATATATATATATATATATATTTATATATATATATTTATATATATATATTTATATATATATATATATATATATATATATTGAATTTGAAATTTCCGCGGGAGCTATATGTGGTTTCAGTTGTTTTCCGGGTTTGACTCCGCGTTAAATATTTTTGGTTTTTAGAAAAACCATTGTTTTGACGACGTTTCGGCAAGGTCACACTTGCCATTGTCAAGTCAGATTCTGCTTCGTCTTGATGTTACAGGCGAACTGATTTCTCGGTCGCTGCACGCTGAGTTTAAATATCTTGTTGCGCTTCTTGTCATTGGTCCTGTGCGCAGAGTGGGCGTGGTCTTCTTCGCTATTTTAATTTTTACGTTTTTCTGCAGAATTGTTTTCCACGTATTTGGGAGTCTTTGGGCATCATCTCTGGTGTTTAAATTTTTCGGATGTTTTTCGATCTCTATGGCTTCTCTGATTACACGTTTGGCCTTATTTTCGATGTTGGCTAGCATTGTTGTTCCATTTAAGTCTATTTTATGTCCTGTGTTTATGACATGTTGTGCTAGGGATGAAGTTTTTTCTTTTCTTTCGATGGCGTTTCGATGTTCTTCGCGTCTAACCTGTATCCTTCGATTTGTTTGTCCGATGTACGATTTATCGCAGTCTTCACACGGGATCCTGTATACGCCTTGATTTTCTAATGCAACTTTTGTTTTTGCTGATGGTAATATGGTTGCTATTTTTCTGTCGGTGTTAAAAATAGTTTCTATTTTGTTTTTTCTTAGAACTCTGCTGATTTTGTCTGTCGTACCCTTTATATAGGGCAGGATAGTTTTACCGACTGGTTTTTCTTCTTTTTCTGGATCTTTGCTGTTGTTTCGGGATTTATGTGCTTTTTCAATCATGAACATGGAGAAACCATTTTTTCTTAGACTTGTTTTGACTTTGTGCATTTCTTCATTCTTATGGTCCTCATCTGCCAGTTTCTCAGATCTTGTTATTAAGGTTTTTATTACCGAATTTAATTGTGCAGGATGATGGTGTGAGTCTGCGTGTAAGTACCTGTCAGTATGGGTTGGTTTTCGGTATACTGTATGTCCTATGCTTCCATCTTCTTTCTTAATAACTAACACATCTAGGAATGGAAGTTGTTGGTTATTCTCCCGTTCCATGGTAAACTGTATTTTTGGATGGATATTGTTAATGTGTTGTAGAAATTTATTAAGTTTCTCTTCTCCGTGCGTCCAGATAATAAATGTGTCGTCAACATACCTCCAATAATTTAGTCTACAATTTCTCAAATCTTACTTTGGATGAAGCTACAAATAGTGTCCTTTCCAAAGGGTTTAATTTTGCTATTGCACCGACACGTATTCCCATCGAAAACATCATTAGCGAAGTGGAAACGACTATCACTAAATTACCATCAGAAACAGCCGAGATTATTAGACAAGACGTATCACAAATATTAAGAACAGCCAAGCCTCCGAAAAAGAATCTAACTTACGAAGAAAAGAAAGCCTTGAAGAATATACAACAAAACAAAGACATTATCGTTCTTCCAGCTGACAAGGGTAACGCTACTGTCATAATGAACATTGAAGACTACGACACAAAAATAAAAAACATTCTAAACGATAGTGCATATCAAAAAATCGCAACAGACCCAACAACGTATCTGGAGAAAACAACGAAAGCCAAAATACAAGCGTCAAACATCAAGAAAGAACAACAGTTCCAGCTTATTCCACGAGAAAAGTCGTCAAGATGTCCAAAACTGTACGGTTTACCTAAAGTACATAAGGCAGAGCTACCATTACGACCAATAGTCAGCTCTATTGGATCACCGTTACAATCACTGGCAAAATTTCTGGCTGACCAGCTACAACCATATGCGGAGGAAGCGGATTCTTACGTCAAGAACGCAAGCCACTTTATCGACCGTATCAAGGACGTTATTCTGGAACCTGAACACTTATTAGTGAGCTTTGATGTAATCTCATTATTCACCAATGTCCCAGTAGAAGAAACATTAGAAATTATACATAGAAAATATCCAATACCACAGGATACACTAAACTTAACGAGGCATTGCTTAAACAACACCTACTTCATCTACAAGGACCAGAGGTACAAACAAGTCGAAGGAGCACCGATGGGTTCACCACTGTCCCCCGTAATAGCCAACCTTTTTATGCAAGATATGGAATCAAAAGCAATAGAAACAGCAGAGCATAAACCCAAACTGTGGCTTAGGTATGTTGACGACACATTTATTATCTGGACGCACGGAGAACAGAAACTTAATAAATTTCTACAACACATTAACAATATCCATCCAAAAATACAGTTTACCATGGAACGGGAGAATAACCAACAACTTCCATTCCTAGATGTGTTAGTTATTAAGAAAGAAGATGGAAGCATAGGACATACAGTATACCGAAAACCAACCCATACTGACAGGTACTTACACGCAGACTCACACCATCATCCTGCACAATTAAATTCGGTAATAAAAACCTTAATAACAAGATCTGAGAAACTGGCAGATGAGGACCATAAGAATGAAGAAATGCACAAAGTCAAAACAAGTCTAAGAAAAAATGGTTTCTCCATGTTCATGATTGAAAAAGCACATAAATCCCGAAACAACAGCAAAGATCCAGAAAAAGAAGAAAAACCAGTCGGTAAAACTATCCTGCCCTATATAAAGGGTACGACAGACAAAATCAGCAGAGTTCTAAGAAAAAACAAAATAGAAACTATTTTTAACACCGACAGAAAAATAGCAACCATATTACCATCAGCAAAAACAAAAGTTGCATTAGAAAATCAAGGCGTATACAGGATCCCGTGTGAAGACTGCGATAAATCGTACATCGGACAAACAAATCGAAGGATACAGGTTAGACGCGAAGAACATCGAAACGCCATCGAAAGAAAAGAAAAAACTTCATCCCTAGCACAACATGTCATAAACACAGGACATAAAATAGACTTAAATGGAACAACAATGCTAGCCAACATCGAAAATAAGGCCAAACGTGTAATCAGAGAAGCCATAGAGATCGAAAAACATCCGAAAAATTTAAACACCAGAGATGATGCCCAAAGACTCCCAAATACGTGGAAAACAATTCTGCAGAAAAACGTAAAAATTAAAATAGCGAAGAAGACCACGCCCACTCTGCGCACAGGACCAATGACAAGAAGCGCAACAAGATATTTAAACTCAGCGTGCAGCGACCGAGAAATCAGTTCGCCTGTAACATCAAGACGAAGCAGAATCTGACTTGACAATGGCAAGTGTGACCTTGCCGAAACGTCGTCAAAACAATGGTTTTTCTAAAAACCAAAAATATTTAACGCGGAGTCAAACCCGGAAAACAACTGAAACCACATATATATATATATATATATATTTATATATATATATATATATATATATATATATATATATATATATAAATATATATATATATATATATATATATATATATATAAAATTAGTTTTTCTTGGTTTTAGGTTCAATAAATAATATTACATGTGGAACTAGATTTTATTTGGAAATCAACGTTTCAGCAGGAAACCCTTGCCATTGTCAAGATTCTAAAATGTACAAGATTCAGAACAAAGATTTTATTATTTTAATTTTATTACATTTTAGAATCTTGACAAAGGCAAGGGTTTTCTACCGAAACGTTGATTTCTATGGAAAATAAAATCTAGTTCCACATGTAATATAATTTATTGAACAGGTCCCTTAAGCTAGCGGGGACACATGAGCGGAATCCAATTTAACCTACGTAATATTTTTTCACCAATTTTTCACTAATTTATTACCACCCTAATAATTTTTCACCACCAAACCAACCTTAAGGGGGGCGATTCTGCTGGCTTAAGGTTCAAGCTAGCAGAATTCAAAAAAAAAACTTTTTGTTGATGGCATATTTTTTCACCAATTTTTCACTAATTTATTACCACCCTAATAATTTTTCACCACCAAACCCCCCTTAATGGGAGCGATTCTGCTGGCTTAAGGTTCAAGCTAGCAGAATTCAAAAAAAAAACTTTTTGTTGATGGCATATTTTTTCACCAATTTTTCACTAATTTATTACCACCCTAATAATTTTTCACCACCAAACCACCCTTAATGGGAGCGATTCTGCTGGCTTAAGGTTTAAGCTAGCAGAATTCAAAAAAAAAACTTTTTGTTGATGGCATATTTTTTCACCCATTTTTCACTAATTTATTACCACCCTAATATTTTTTCACCACCAAACCACCCTTAATGGGAACGATTCTGCTGGCTTAAGGTTCAAGCTAGCAGAATTCAGAAAAAAAACTTTTTGTTGGTGGCATATTTTTTCACTAATTTTTCACTAATTTATTACCACCCTAATAATTTTTCACCACCAAACCACCCTTAATGGGAGCGATTCTGCTGGCTTAAGGTTTAAGCTAGCAGAATTAAAAAAAAAAACTTTTTGTTGATGGCATATTTTTTCACCCATTTTTCACTAATTTATTACCACCCTAATATTTTTTCACCATCAAACCGCCCTTAAGGGAAGCGATTCTGCTGGCTTACGGTTCAAGCTAGCAGAATTAAAAAAAATATTTATGATCTACCACAGTGTTCTGCTAGGTTTTTACGAATTTATTACAACTTTAGTAATTTTTCACCCCTTACTACCCCTTTAACAAAAATTAAATAAATTTGTTTTTTCAAAAATACTTGAATACATTTACACGGTGTGTGTGTGCGAGTGTGTGTGTGTGTGTGTGAAAAACACTTCTGTTGTAATAATTGGTATATTTAATTAAAAATTACTAGTTACCTATTACTTATTAATTACTTACTAAAAGTACTACAAATTTCACTGGACTGATAAGTCCGAAAACGTTTTGAACTTAATCCTTTAGGATTTTTAAAATTTAATTAAATATACCAATCAAAGCAGTGTTTTACTTCAATGTTCGAGTTTTTTAACTATATGATATACAGCCAAATCACGGGAATGATCCCTTTTTAAGTTGTAAAATTTTGTTAAAAAATAGGTAGTGTACAAAACAACAATATTGCAATGTTTAGCATATAAAAAAGTTGGTGAAGTTGGCGTTTGTGTAAATTCTAGCATTTAAAGATGTAAACTACTTTCCTTATTTGAATTTCTAGTATTTATGGGAATTATCTTCCACACTGACACATACGGATTTCAAGATTGGAGGGTTATTGGAAAACAGATCCACTATTCAGCTGAAAATCTTTTTTGCAGAACATCGGAAGAGATCTTTTTCTTATAATTTTAAGGTGCTTAATCTTCATCCATAATCCAATGGGACCGAATGTTATTCCTGAAGATCGGTTTTATAGAATAAGAACAGTTATAGACTTTTTAATAATAAAATGACTGCTCTACGTTATCCAGTAAAATAATTATCGCTAGATGAATCGATGGTACCGTGGAAAGTTAGACTTAGTTTTAAACAATATACTAAACAAAAGACATAAAAGGTTAGAATTAATTCGTAAATTAACTTATAAAAAAGCAAAGAAAGAATGAATATCGCACGCGAACATTTACCTATAAATAATTGCTAATAAATCGGACAAACGCGAAACGAAAACGAAAAGATGCAGAGTATGTCCTATCCTAAAAATAAGAAAAAACCCAATTTATGAGTGTGTGGATTGTGCCGAGAAACCAGATCTCTCCGTGGGCGATTCTTTCAAACATTTTCATAAACAAAATAAATAAGTTAATATTTTTTTGTAATAACCTTTAATTTTTACCTATATTCAACTGACAATGAATGAAAAATCGACAAAGAATTAAAATACAAATATCTTTAAATTTTTAAAATGCTGCTAATATAAATTTATTTTACTACGCAAATAATCTATATCAGCTGTTCTGACCAACCGGTAATTTCGGTCTCATTTGAATATACCTACTTAAAATGTTTTGCAATATAAATTCTTTATGTTATACACCTAATCTTAAAATTATGTTTTGAACAATCGTTAATACTCTTCTTATTTAAATATTATTAAAATATTAAATACCTAAATTATTTTTCAAATTTTCATCTACCTAATGAATGCAAATCTTTTAACAATAGGGTGCAATAGGTGCGCACGATCCCGACGACCCTCCTTTACAATCAGATAAATAATGTAATAGACGTTATAAAATTATTTCAATTTGAATATTTCTTACCTGGTAATTTATTCTGTGAAATATAAAAATTCCATTGTATTTACTAAAACTCAACTTGATTTCAGTTATTTTATATTCATAAAAAGGACTAACGATTCGATTTCGCTTAGCCATGTAATACGACTCGAATCAGAGTCAATTTTTTAAAACGGGTAAAATTTATAATTTTTGGAATAAAGTGTTTTCATATTTTTAATATTTAAACATTGAAAAAAATAAATATTAGTTAGTATAGAATAACATTTGAAAATGTTTTTCAATTAGGGTAGTTGAGAAAAACATGACTAGGCTGGTAAAAATATAGTAAAATTCTAGCAGAGCACTCTTGTGTTTTCAAAAAGATTTTTTATTCACCTAGCGTCAATGTGTATCTTGTTGAATGTTTCCCATTATCTGAAGCTTAGGGGGTCAAAAATTATAAGGGTGGATCAAATTTAGTAAAAACCAGGCAAGCAATTTATATTTTCAGTTACAAGTAGAATACAGTAAAATTATAAATATAGATTTTTTATCACCTTAAATTTTAAGGTAGTAGAATTATTGACTCCTCATAGAGGGTAGTTGAAGGGTGAAAAATTACTAGGATGGTAATGTATTAGTACAAATCTAGCATAATACTGTAGTATCTCATATTTCCGAAAAGATTTGCTTTGCATTCAACCAGCGTAAATGTGTAGATGGTGGGATTGGTGAAGTTCGTTAACATTTAGTAAAAACTAACCAGAGAGTTTCTTATTTTACTTATAAATAATATTTAGTAAAATTATAAAACAAAACTTTTTCACCTTTAATTTAAACATAGCAGAACTATTGACTTCCACTAAGGGTTAGTCGAGGGATAAAAAATTACTAAGTTGGTAATAAATTCGTAAAAACTTAGCAAAATACTGTGGTATATCATAAATAATTTTTTTTAATTACGCTGGCTCGAATATTAAGCTAGCAGGAATGTTTCCAAATCAGATTGGTTTAGAGATGGAAACTTATCAGGGTAAAAATACTTTTTTATGTCAGTTATAAGTAGAGGATAGTGAAATTGTAAAAAAAGATTTTTTTCACGTTAAATTTTAACCTAACAGAATTATTGACTTATCACAAGGGGTAGTTTAGGTGTGAAAAATTACTAGGGTGGTAATAAATTAGTAAAAACTTAGCAGAATACTGAGGTATTTCAAAAATACGTTTTTTTCTTATTTTGCTGGTTCAAATATTCAGCTAGTAGGAAAGTTTTCGAATAGGTTTATGGGAGCAAAATTATCAGGATGGTCAAAGTTTAGTATAAACTTAACAAAACACTTTTTTATTTCAGTTATAAGTAGTGGACAGTAAATTTGAAAAAAAATTTCTCCTTAAATTTTAATCTAACACAATTATTGAGTTTTCACAAGGGGTAGTTAAGGGGTGAAAAATTACTAGAATGGTAATAAATTCGTAAAAACCTAGCAAAACACTGTGGTATATTATAAATATGTTTTTTAATTCTGCTGGCTTGAACCGCAAGCCAGCAGAACCGCAAGCCAGCAGAATGGCTCCCCTTAAGGGTGGTTTAATGGTGAAACAATATTAGGGTGGTAATAAATTAGTGAAAAATGGGTGAAAAATATGCCATCAACAAAATTTTTTTTTTTTTGAATTCTGCCATTTAGAACCTTAAGCCAGAAGAACCGCTCCCATTAAGGGTGGTTTGGTGGTGAAAAATTATTAGGGTGGTAATAAATTAGTGAAAAATGGGTGAAACTATATGTCATCAACAAAAAGTTTTTTTTTTGAATTCTGCTAGCTTGAACCTTAAGCCAGCAGAATCGCTCCCATTAAGGGGGGTTTGGTGGTGAAAAATTATTAGGGTGGTAATAAATTAGTGAAAAATTGGTGAAAAAATATGCCATCAACAAAAAGTTTTTTTTTTGAATTCTGCTAGCTTAAACCTTAAGCCAGCAGAATCGCTCCCATTAAGGGTGGTTTGGTGGTGAAAAATTATTAGGGTGGTAATAAATTAGTGAAAAATGGGTGAAAAAATATGTCATCAACAAAAAGTTTTTTTTTTTAATTCTGCTAGCTTGAACCTTAAGCCAGCAGAATCGCTCCCATTAAGGGGGGTTTGGTGGTGAAAAATTATTAGGGTGGTAATAAATTAGTGAAAAATTGGTGAAAAAATATGCCATCAACAAAAAGTTTTTTTTTTGAATTCTGCTAGCTTGAACCTTAAGCCAGCAGAATCGCTCCCCTTAAGGTTGGTTTGGTGGTGAAAAATTATTAGGGTGGTAATAAATTAGTGAAAAATTGGTGAAAAAATATGCCATTAACAAAACGATTTTTTATTTTATTATTCTGCTAGCTTGAACCTTAAGCCAGCAGAATCGCTCCCATTAAGGGTGGTTTGGTGGTGAAAAATTATTAGGGTGGTAATAAATTAGTGAAAATGGGTGAAAAAATATGCCATCAACAAAAAGTTTCTTTTTTGAATTCTGCTAGCTTGAATCTTAAGCCAGCAGAATCGCTCCCCTTAAGGTTGGTTTGGTGGTGAAAAATTATTAGGGTGGTAATAAATTAGTGAAAAATTGGTGAAAAAATATTACGTAGGTTAAATTGGATTCCGCTCATGTGTCCCCGCTAGCTTAAGGGTCCTTTATTGAACCTATACCCAAGAAAAACTAGTTTTATATTAATTTTATATTAAATATAGTACGGTTCAAGAACGTAGTATATATATATATATATATATATATATATATATACACGGACCATATTGTTGCTACCATTGGCGCTCCATTGTCAGAATGTGCTAGAATGGCAGAAGATAGAAAAACGTGGAGGAACATTGGGAAATTTAGTTAATAGCTTCATGATATCACGATACCTGCATCAGGTTAACGACTAAGAAGAAGATATATATATATATATATATATATATATATATATATATATATATATATATATATATATATATATATATATATATATATATATATAGATACTTTTTTGCATATTTTTTGCGATCTCAAAATTGATATTCTCAGCATAATTTGATGATGATTTTTAAAGGTTCACTGGCGTTTTCGTATCTGACGACTAGAGTATCGAGCGAGCTTTTTCGATTTGTTTGGACTCGACATCCAAAGTTCGCAGGTTTACTCAGCCAATTCCCTTTCAGGATCTTTATTCAGACCCTCGAGGACTAATTAATATGTATTTTAAAAAATATATTTTTTTGTAGGGACTTTGAAAAAAAACCTTGAATTTTCTGGGAAACCTTTTCTGGGCTGATCAAAAGCGATTTTCGGTTTAAATATTAAATTATTAATTTTTTCCTTCTGTAACTAACGTAGGACACGACAGAAATTATTATATCCGCTTTTAATATTAAAAAAGAATTAGACAGTTTCTTAACTTTTTTTCAAATTCACTCTCTCATGTTTCTTCACCTTCTAAAGGCTACTGTTAGCTTTGTATAAGATTCCAGTTCTGATTGCCTAAAAGGCAGACCTATACCAATTTACGAATCATGAATTTATTGAATATATGAAAAAAATTATTTTTAAGCAGTTTTTCGCTTTTTCGCCTCACTGTGCGTCGGTCTTTTCCACTAATTTTGAGTGATAGCTCGCGTTATCGAAAACACTGACAGCATTCATGCATGGCTTATTCACTCCTGGCGGAGTGTTTGCCGCCCTTTTGGGCTCTCTGATTAATTTATTGCGGAGAATCAGTCCGCTGTTGTTTTTTTTTATTATTATAGCGCTCCTTCCAATTGTAGATTCTCAGCTTCTTTATGTCTCCTAAGACTTGATCTCTCCATCTTGTTTTGGGTCTCCCCTTTGTTCTCTTTGTTGTTGGTCTCCATCCAGTTATTCGCTTTAGCGTAGAGTCTGGGTTAGCTCTTTCTGTGTGTCCCAGCCACCTGAGCCTTTGCGTCTTCACGAACTTGATTATGTCTTCACCCTCGATGACTTCTTTAATTTCTTCATTGGTTAATCTTCTAAATTCGCTTACACTTATTCTCACCGGTCCCATTATTCGTCGAATTATCTTTCTCTCTAGAATTTCCAACCTCATTTGATCTTTTTGTGTTAGGCACATCGTCTCTGCACCATAGGTGATCACTGGCCTGATTGCAGTCTTGTAAATTTTTAATTTGGTTTTCTTACTAATGTGCTTTTCTTTCAGGAATTTTTGGTAGTTCCAGTAGGTTTTATTACCCAGTAGGATGCGTTCATTTATTTCATCCGTTCTATCATTTCTGTCATTCACCATCACTCTCAGGTATTTGAAACGGTGTACTGTAATGTATATGCACCAAGCTTAATTTCTTTCTCTATGTTCGTATTCTCTCTTGAACACTTGAGGTATTTCGTTTTGCTTTGGTTTGTTACTAGCCCTCTCTTCTTTGCTTCTTTATCTAGTATTAATATTATGTTCTGCATTTGTTTTAAATCTCTAGTAACCAGTGCAATATCGTCTGCATACGCTATCAGTTGGGCTGAAGATTCGATAATCGTTCCCATAATTTTGGCTGTTCTTCCTTCTATGGCAATGTTAAATAATGTTGTTGACAGGGAGTCTCCTTGTTTGACACCTACCTCCATTTGTACTTCATCTGACGGGCCTTCCCTTGTTAAGATTCGTACCTTGGATTCCTTCATCGTCATTTTCGTGAGACTTATTAGTTTTTCTTGGATGCCTAATTGATTCATATCCTTAATTAGTTCCTCCCTTATTACACTGTCAAAAGCTTGCTTGTAGTCAATAAACAGTATATGTAGATCTATTCCGTGCTCGTAACTTTTTTCGACGATTTGCGTTACAATGTGTATTGCATCTATTGTTGACTTACCTTCTCTGAATCCATGTTGGTACTCACCTATTTTTGTTCTAGTTTCTTTTTCTATTCTTTGTCTGATAAAATTAGTTAATATTTTGTACATTGTATTTAATAACGTGATTCCCCTGTAGTTATTGCATTTCGTCTTGTCGCCTTTTTTTGGGGATTGGTGTTATCAGACCATAATTCCAGTCGTTCGGCATGCATTCTTCTTCCCATATTCATTCTATTAGGATGTGGATTCTGTGGGCTAGTTCCTCTCCCCCTTTCTTGAAGAACTCATTTATAATGTCGTCTGGTCCTGCTGCTTTCCTTGTCTTTAATCTGTTTATGGTCGCCAATACTTCGCTGTATGAGGAAGGCTCTGATTGTTCTCCATTCCTATTTTCTGTTTTTTCTTCATTTTCTGCGTTTTCAGCATCGTCTTTGTTTTTAAACAGTTTTCTATAGTGTGTTTCTCATTCCATTTTTCCAATATTTGCCGGTATCACTTTTTTTTCTGTGATTTTATGTATTTGTATAGTCTTGCATTGCCATTACTATTGGCTTCGAGTTCCTGCAGTAATTCTTCGATCCATTTCTTCTTTTTTGTTTTGCAGCATTTGTCTGACTCTTTCTTCTTCTCTTTATAGTGTAGGAGATCTTCTTGTTTCCGTGTGGTCACCCACCTGTGTCTTGCTTTGTCCTTATCTTTACTAGCTTGCTCGCATTCTTCATCGTACCAATCCTTTCTTTTATTGTCTTCCATTAGTCCTATCGTCTCCTCTGCTGTTATTAAGATACTATCTTTTATGTCTTCCCATGTTTTATCTACGTTCGATGGTTTTAGGACTAGTAGTTTTTCTTCCAATTTAGTGCAGAATTTTCTGTTTGCATTATCTGTATTTGGTTTCGACCGATTCCTCCTCTTTCTTTTCTTTCTGTCGTTTTTATCTGTAAGTATCTTCAATTTCATGTCGCTTATCACCAAAATGTGATCCGAATCAGCATTGGCTTCCCTGGAAGACCTTACATTCTGTAAAATTGTTCTCCATTTTTTTGAGATTAGGATGTGGTCTATTTGGTTTCCGTCTGTTGTTCCAGGTATTAGCCACGTTACTTTGTGCTCTTTTTTGTGCTTGAATTGAGTGCTAATAATAAAAGTATTGGTTGCTGCTGCTAGATTACATATTCTCCTGCCATTGTTATTCGTATTTTGATGGATCGTTTCTTTTCCTGCGATTTCTCTGTTCGTGTCTTCTTTCCCTATCTTTGCGTTGAAGTCTCCTAACAGGATTAGTATGTCGTTCTTTGGTATTTCTTCGTACAATTCTTCAAGTTTCTCATAGAATTCATTCTTTTCTTCTTCAGAAGCATTCTCAGTAGGGGCATATATGTTAAAAAATGTTAAATTTGCTTGTTGATTTTTCATTCTAATATATTATACTGACAGCATTATTTGGTAGAAAATTCAATACATGAGAAAAGTAATCCTTAAAAATATCGGAGTTCATTTTGTCGTGGTAATCTTTATTGGATTTTGAAACGAACTCAAATAAACCATTCTCCACACAACCATATTCGCTGCCAATGTGCGTGATTATTAATTTTCAACCCTGTAGGGAGATTTCATCTAAAAGTCAGATTTCATCTAAAAGAAAATGCACCTTCATTCTAATCTAAATCTTTTTGTCGTTCTCAAATATTTCCTTCGCCAACAAACAATCTCTTCTATATCGTTCAATATAGGATTTTTTCTTTGATTTTTATAGTATAAACCGATTTCTTTAAGTAATTTCCATAACTTATCTTGGCCAAAGTGAAGAAAATTATTATCTCTTATTGCCTATTAATATTGTATCCAATGTAGGAATCTCCTTGTTTAAAAAGAACAAATGAACTTTTCTCCGAAGGGCGTTTCCTCCAGTAATGGTTCCTTCTTTCCTTTCTTTTAAAAATCTGTAAATTGTTCTTTCACTTTCACTCACGTATTGAAAAATAAAATAAAAAGCTATTAAACACATCCAAAATGCATAGAATGCATTTGAATAAGGCGCGAAAAAACCAGAGCAATTGTCAAACTCGAAGAAGATTGCTCACTAAGGCAAGTTACTGCAGATTTAAACGTGAGCCATATGTATATATGGAAAATCAAACAACGATGGGATCATTTTCACTTTATAGTACGGTTAAGCGGTTCAAGGGTGCAGACGATCTCCACAGAGCAACAAGATGAGGTGTTAATAGATTATCTGAGAGATCCTTTTGCCACAGCTCGAAGAGCTAACGAAGAGACAGCGTTTCCGGGCAGCATTCGCACTGCACGTAGAGGGATTAAAGCAAGTGAATTGATAATTTGTACAGCTGCAAGGAAACTTTTTTTTTGGCTGTGGATCACAAGGGAAGACGAATTGCGATTTGTAGTGAATTCATAAACCGTGAAGACAATTGTTGGTGTAACGTTGGATTTTCTTGTGAAAAAGTGTTTCAATCATATAATAGTTGTCGAATAGTTTATGCTCCGAGAAATCATAGGTTCATAGAAAACATATTCTTGAGAACATAATGTTGCCATCAGTGATCCAGAGATTAACCAATAACAACTCCATCTTCCAACATGACAATTTTCCATACTACATAGGTGCATACTAGTAGAATTGTTCGTGAATGGTTGAAAGAAACTCATGTTAATGTTCTTCCGTGGCCTTTCCAGAGTCTAGACCTTAACCCCATCGAAAATGTGTAGGCGGACAAAAATATTAAATGAAAGAAACCTTAAGCCACGAAACAGAATTGAACTATGGGAAGCAATTCAACAGGTCATGGGAGAAGCTTGTTGAATATAGCATGAGGAGATTGTTGCTATCTATGAACAAAAGATTGCAATTCTGTATTGACAATAATGAGGCTTTCACCAAATATTAAATATTATGTTACTGTTTATAATTATTTAATATAAGATCAATTTAAAATAAAATGGATTTTTTTAACCCAGACTTCCTTATTTTCGTTATTAAGAACATACTAGATTTTATTCAAAAAAACGTCTTTCTACAATTTCCATTTTATTACATTTTGTAAAGTAGATTTATTTTATTTTGATTTTTAAATTTTAATCAATATATTCCGGGTTCGCCACTGGTCATTAACATCACTTTGACTAGGATAAATGAAAAATTTTATTAAGGAGATGGATAAAGTAGTCAATCATGAGTAGTCTTTAAAGTAGATAAAGTCAATCATTGTACCCGAAGAACAAATTACTACAATCAGTAAAGCTAAAATAAAAGAGGGTCTATTTATAGGCCCTCAAATAAGGGAGCAGTGTACGAAGGGTCGTGGATTAGAAAAAATTTTAATTGAGACTAAAAAACCTGCTTGGAAGTTTTTTTGAAGATGTCACTACTAGTTACGACTGTTGCCTCATCGCCTTCGATAATGTCTACCACTGTTGTAAACAAAACGCAAAGAAGTAATTCCAGAGTGCAGCCTATAAATCTGAGACGCATGTATCTTTACAAAACAACTATCGTGAAAGCCCACACTACGAATAAATGTTTTTTTAAGCAAGAATTCTCACAGCATTATAGAAGATTTTTATGAAACGTCACTTAAACTTATTCCTCACTTTTACAAATTTTAAGTATTGGTACATATTTTACACTTATAAATTGTTTTTGCCTTTTAAGCGATAATTTGATCTGTTCTTTTTACTGTCCAATCTGAAACCTTTGTAGGGTTGATGCAAGTAAATCCTAAAAATTCATTTATGTATTATGGTCAACTTAATACATTATTGGTTTCCTTCTTTTCATATCACATTCATTCTATTTTGAAAACATATTTTCATTTAATCCTTACATGCCTGTCTATCTTGTGATTTGGTTTTCTTTTAAATGTAGTTCTAATTTGGTCCTACTACCAGAGTACCATGCGAATTATCGTGGAATTTTATTGTAAGTAGGTATATTGAACATCTCGATTTGTAGATATTCTGCGTTTGCCTTAAAGACGAAAGTCACTTTATATTAAATTTAACAATTTAACGACAAATTTGTTTGCCGCTAAAAAATCTTTTTTATATCTTCTATGGTCTAGTGAACTAAAAATAAATCTTTAGACATTTATATTTTTAAAACATGCTAAACTCCTAGACGCACTTACTTAGTCCTAAGACTTTCTACCGTTAGGTGTAGACAAAATACGAAACGAAACAATCAGACAAAACCTAAAACTAGAACCAATAAACGAAAAAATAGTAGAGGGGCAACTAAGATGGTTCGGGCACGTGTGTAGAATGTCGAATGAAAGATTAACAAAACGAGTGTTTGAAACGAGAATGCAAGGGAAAAACAAACGAGGAAGACCAAGAGTTAGGTGGGTAGACGAAATCAGAAAAGAAGTTGAGAAGAAAGGATTGACATGGGAAAGTGCACGAAATCTAACACAAGACCGGATAGCATGGAGACAACAGTGCAAATCTTAACCCTAGACGCACTACTTATTTTAAATTTGAGAGTACATTAACACGAAAACAATAATAATACCAATGGTAATAGTGTTTCTCATCCGTGTTATTATTTAAAAAGTAAAACTGATTTTTGTGCATCATGTAGGTATTTTTATGAATAATGTATGGTATTGCGCAATATGTCAGTAATTTTTAAACGAAATTATTCAATATCTATTATTATCCATTATCCATTTTATCGAATAAGGATATTCATCATATCTATATTATAAATAAAAAACAAAATTAATCTTTGTTTCCAGAAATTCTATTTATTTATAAAATTGACAAGACCTAAATGAATTATTAAACTGCGTAATATTGCATAATGTCGGAATTAAGTAAATGATTAATTTGTATTCCTATAATTATATTCATATAATATTTATCAATTATTTTAAAGGTAATCCTACAAAAGCGCAGAAAGGTATATATTCTGAGAGAGGACGTGATGTTACAATAGATTCTATTTTGATGTAATTTCAATTTATGTTTATTTATTAGCTATTTATTATAGTGATAATGTCATTTTTAAACACAATACTTTTTAATACCTACGACGGTCATATAACTCATCTAAAATTAAAAGATCCGTTATATGGAATAATAGTGCACCCAGATAACGAATTTCACTTCCAAACAGTTCCGACCAACTAAAACTAGTTGTGCAGCTAAATATTCGATAGAAATATATGACCTCAAACAATTATATCGAGTTGGAATACTTTAATGAAAGTCAAATATAATTATCATTCTAAATTTTGTGACATTTTGCATATATTTTATTAGCTTTTAAAAATACTGTATTGTATAAATTGCCTGAATTTACTCATAATATATATATCTTACATCTATACATCTAGATTAAATATTACCTTTTATAAATAAAATATTTCTCCTAGCATCTGAAACCATTAACTTTTGTCTTCTGTTTTAGGTGTTGCGTAGTTCATGAGGTGCTCTCTTTCTTGCTCAGTTCATCTATCGATATTATTGCAAAATTTCAAATACCATCATTACCATCTTGATAATGTCCTAAACAATTAATTTATCCTTATTTGGATCCTTTTCATCCTAATTATTCGTATAATGGCGCGAAATTTTAAACTTATCGGTAGATGCCGCTAGTAAAAAGGAAGTGATGTCAAACTTCCAACCCCCAGAAGGAATGAAAAGTGAAGACAGAGCGCATGTTGAGATTATCTTCCTTTTTAGTTTGCTCGTCGTACGGTGTGGACCTCGTGCCTGTTGTTACATCCCAAGTAGTGTTCCTGTTATTCTAAGTTTAATTTCGAAGACTTGCATTTACTTTATTTCCAAACAGTAAGTACAAGCTTTTATATATTATTTATATTCTAATTATATGTATTTTTCGAGAAATTTAGCAAAAACCTTTACTCACCACGTGTACATTGTACTTTGGTAATGGCGGCCATATGGTTTAATTGGTTTAAATTGAATTTATTATTAGATTTTCTTTACAAATATTAATTCTTTTATAAAATTTAGGATAATTTGTCGGTTATAATATTACATTTATCATAAAGATAGGATCTACATGAGATGATCATGTTCTTCAGGTCATACATGTGCAGGATATCCACCTGTTGTCGGCTTTATTGTTTTACTCAGCCAGTTTTTTAGTGAAAATTATTTAAATTATTTGTAGAATAATTTTGGTGATGTTTAAAAATTTGGTTTTTAATTATAACAAGGGTGATTGGCCTGTAGTTTTTTTTATATTTGCCAACTTTGTTTCTCAACTATTTTACATCTAATGCCATATTGTTTTTGCTGTTTTACTCTTATTTCTATTTTTCCAAATGCCGGTTAATCTATCTTTTGTAATAACTCATCCACATCACATATTCCGATAATTCATTTCATTCTACTCTTGTAGAAGAGTAGATTGTTCTTTGTGTCACATCATGCTCTACATGTATTCTTCATAATATTCAGTTTTTTTTATATCCACAGCACCTGCTGTGCTGCTGCTACAAATATATTGTGCAAAATTTTCAGGTTAACCTGAACGTGGTCTTCATATTGTTCTATGTTCCATGAACAGTCTTAATCATTTTAGTTTATATGTATATTTTAAATTTAGTATTTCACATTTTTTACACTACTGTTTTTGTTATAGATCAAAATGGGTAAAGAAAAGATTCACATTAACATCGTCGTCATTGGACACGTAGATTCTGGTAAATCTACTACTACTGGACATTTAATTTACAAATGTGGTGGTATTGATAAACGTACCATTGAAAAGTTCGAAAAGGAAGCCCAAGAAATGGGTAAAGGTTCATTCAAATATGCCTGGGTACTTGACAAACTTAAGGCCGAGAGAGAACGTGGTATTACAATTGATATTGCTCTGTGGAAATTCGAAACAGCTAAATACTATGTAACCATCATTGATGCTCCTGGACACAGAGATTTCATTAAGAACATGATCACTGGTACATCACAAGCTGACTGTGCTGTACTTATTGTTGCAGCTGGTACCGGTGAATTCGAAGCAGGTATTTCAAAGAATGGACAAACACGTGAACATGCTCTTCTTGCATTAACCCTTGGTGTAAAACAACTTATTGTTGGTGTCAACAAAATGGACTCCACTGAACCAGCATACAGTGAATCACGTTTTGAGGAAATCAAGAAAGAAGTAGCCTCGTACATCAAAAAGATTGGTTATAACCCAGCTGCAGTTGCGTTTGTGCCAATCTCAGGATGGCATGGGGACAACATGTTAGAAGGATCTGACAGGATGCCATGGTTCAAGGGATGGAATATTAAACGTAAAGAAGGTAAAGCTGAAGGAAAGTGCTTGATTGAGGCTTTGGATGCTATCCTACCCCCATCTCGTCCAACTGAGAAGCCCCTCCGTCTTCCACTCCAGGTATTTAAAATATTATTTTGGTAATTATTAAGAGCGATACCTCAAAAATGCCTAATTTTTTGTGAGTTTTGTTAAAAGTAAAGTTCAAATTTTAATGTTTTCTTTGCTGTAAACTAGTAAGTGTCCAAAAATCAAAAAAAGTATTCAATAGTAATAAGTAATAGTAATAAGTATCAATATTCAAAAAAATTGTTGTGAAAAGCTAAAAATATGTAATTGTCTTGAATCATATAACTTTTTTAATGTAGATAATCAAGATTTTTAGTGTTTTACAATAATATGGCTGATATGTACAAAAAGTAAAATTTTATGTACATTGTATACTGTTGCTACTTTTTTAACTTTTAAAAGACCTAACAATTTGATTTGAAAAATTTAATTTATATTGACTAAACTTAACCTAATGAAAGTTTTAATCAAACCTAATGTAACCAAATCTAAACCTGCTAAACACTTAAAATTTTAAAATATTAATTTGAACATCTGTTAATTTCCTGAAACATATTTTGAATAACTAATGCAACATCGGTTAGAATTAAACTGTTTGAGTATATTAAATGGTGTTCGTTAGTTTCATTTGTTATTATTTCACTGGCTTTTAAAAATAAGACATTTTAAATTGAAATTACATAAAAATGTTTTCTAGACAATTAAATTATTGTACAATCATCAGTAAGTGAAGCAGAATTCATTGATACAAATTTTATATCCGTTCACTTGTTTTAATGTTTTTTTTTTCTATTCATATAATAAAAGATTTTACCCAAAATTTACATAGTGTAATTGTAAGTATGAATTAACTGTTTCTTTTTTCATATATTTCATGATGACCAAACTAGAATGAAAACTTGATTTTATCATAAGGCTTAATCTTTTCTGATGTTGTATTTTTCATTTTTTAAATTTTTTGTTTCTTTAAAGATGTCTAATTTCAATGTGTTGTTTTAGGATGTCTACAAAATTGGTGGTATTGGAACAGTACCTGTAGGCCGTGTTGAAACTGGTGTATTGAAACCTGGTATGGTTGTAGTTTTCGCTCCAGCCAATTTGACGACTGAAGTAAAATCTGTTGAAATGCATCATGAAGCACTCCAGGAAGCAGTACCTGGTGACAACGTTGGTTTCAACGTCAAGAACGTCTCTGTTAAAGAATTGCGTCGTGGTTATGTAGCTGGAGACACCAAGAACAACCCACCCAGAGGAGCTTCAGACTTCACTGCCCAAGTCATTGTACTCAACCACCCTGGTAAAATCTCAAATGGATACACCCCTGTGCTCGATTGTCACACAGCCCACATTGCCTGCAAATTCGCTGAAATCAAAGAAAAGGTTGACCGTCGTTCTGGTAAAACCACTGAAGAAAATCCCAAAGCCATCAAATCTGGTGATGCCGCCATTGTCAACTTGGTACCTACGAAGCCCATGTGTGTAGAATTATTCCAAGAATTCCCACCCCTTGGACGTTTTGCTGTCCGTGACATGAAGCAAACAGTTGCAGTAGGAGTCATCAAGAGCGTTGCCTTCAAAGATCCCAGCGCCGGAAAAGTCACAAAAGCTGCAGAAAAGGCACAAAAGAAGAAATAGTCTGCTTGGACTCCATTACTTAAATAATTTTGATATGTTTTGTTTCTTTTCTATATTAATATTGGAGTATCAATGTATTTTTAATAACTAATGGGCTTACTTGCATTGCATTATTTGTGATCTGTAAATTAAACTTGGACAAATAAAGAAAAAAATTAACTTCTGCATTTTATTCCCCCTTTTTCAATGTCAGATTTGCAAATGTAACTTTTTGGACATGAAAGAAATCATCTTTTACTAATACAAAGAGCTAAATGAACTTTCAAACCATATATCACTCTAAAGAGCTAAATGTTGGAAGTTTTATAATAGGTTGGTTACTTTCAAGCAAAAAACTTTTCACTTATTTCTTCATAAATAATTATATCAAGTAAAAAGAATTTATAGTTAGATTTAAAAAAGCTAAATTTTTGAGTTAGCTAAATATGAAGGATAGTAGAAACTGAATTTAATCTGGGTGTATATGAAAATAAGTAAAAAATTAATTGACATTTGTTTTAACTTTGGTAGTGCATACATAGTTCTATTAACAGAAACAGTAAGAACAATTTTGTGTTATCCAGAGGCTGTATTATGGTAGAGGTACAGAGAATATAACAAATATAAGGTACAAGAGATATATGTCATACATGTTATGGAGATCGTTAAAGTATTTGAAGCTTTTATATATAAATGTGTATAAAAAGTTAAACCCAGTTTTTAACGTCCAATTTTCAATCCGAGTTAAAAAATTTTGTAAAATTTTAGTTGCCGATTTTATATTGTTTGATTTAGTATAAACGACGATGTCGTTAGCATAAAGACTGGCTTTAATTGGTGCTCTAATTTCATGAATAACACTATTAATAGCTATTAAGAATAATGTTGGACTTATGATGGAACCTTGAGGGATTCCATTATCTAATGTTCTTGTTGAGCTTTTAAGGCCATTTATTCTAATTTCTATTGATCGATTATTTAAAAAATTGTTTACAAATGCTAGTATGTTACCTTGAATCCCGTTATCGCTTAGATTTTTCAAAATGCAGTGTCTCCAAGTTCTCTCAAAAGCTTGGCTTATGTCAAAAAAAAAATAGCAATCACTTTTTGGTTGTTTGCAAAAGCTTCATTAATTGAGGTTTGAGAAGTAACATGGTTATCTGACGTCGATCTACTTCTTCGAAAGCCACTTTGATAAGGGGAAAGGAGATTATTATTTTCCAGGTGCCATACTAGACGAAGGTTTAAAATTTTAAGATTTTACACATACTACAGGTAAGCGAGATGGGGCGGTAAGAAGTGGGCTTCTTCTTTAGGTTTGTTGGGCTTGATGATGGGAATTATTACAGCCTGGGACCAAAGATCAGGAAATTTATGTTTTAGAAAACAAGTATTAAATAAATCTAGTAAAACTAGTTTAGCTGTAAATGGAAAGTTTTTTATAAATATTGGTGGTATGTCATCTGGTCCAGCCGAGGCGTTTTTTAAATCAGAAATAGCAAATTCTAATTCTTGAAGAGTTATAGCGATGTTTAAAGGATCATTGGTATCGTTTATGGTGATAATAGAGGATTCTATAGTTTCCTTGTGCGTTAACATTTCCTGAGGTATATCATTATTGCTAGAATTTTTTTGATACATATCAGCAAATGTTTCTGCAATAGCTTTGTGACAAGTAATTAGTGTTTGACCATGGGTTAACGAGTTTATTTGTCTAAAAGAGTTGGAACCTTTGAGTTTACGAATTTTAGACCAAATGACAGCTGAAGGGGTCGATGAAGTTATAGAAGAAACATAATTTTCCATGTATTTCTTTTACTTTTTTTATGAGATATCTCGATCTTGCTCTAAGTTTTTGAAAACTAAGTAAATTTTCTTCCGTATTATGCTTTTTAAGTTTATTAAACGCTCGTTTTGTTATAGATGGAGCTAGTACGATTTCGCTGGTCCATCAAGGCACTGGTTGTCTATTACAGAGTTTAGTTTTACCGATATTAGTTAAGGCAGCTTCTGTTTATGTCACTGCTTAATTGGAAATTTTCAATTTTCATTTGGATGTCGATCTGATAGGAGTTCCAGTTTTTTCCAAGATTGATATATATACATATATACATATATATATATATATATATATATATATATATATATATATATATATATATATATATATATATATATATATATATATATATAGAAATGTTGGGAACACTTAAACTTATATTTTTAAAAAAGGTTTTATTTGAGAAATCAAAAATTTTGCAAATTATGGAACTTTTTTTTTTTAAACACTTATACCACATCAATCACGCAGGGTTATTAGTGGGATGACAAACACAATAGTTTTAATACGATTATGTACATTAAATAGTATTATACAATTTCATATCTTTTAAATAGCTTAATACATTTAAATTATTATCTGTCAAGATGGACTTGAGGTCGTGTTTCACTGTCAATGAAGTATAGCAGTTATTGCAAATTCGCGGTGGATCTTTAGTGATTAAAAATTTATGTGTGACAGCAGTATGACCAATTCTTAAACGGTTTATAATTACTTGATCTCGTCTACTTGTGGGGTTATTCAAAGAGCAGCTGTTCACCTTTGGGCATATTGGGTTTAATTTGGTTACTGAATTTTCCCAGTAATTTTGCCAAATGTTACTGCAATGATCTTTAATCAGATGTTTCATGTCACAATAAGGATATTTTGTCATTTTTGTAGTATCTTCTAAGTTGATACGGCTTGTAGTTGCTAGTTGATCTGCTTTTTCATTTCCCCAGATTCCAGTATGCGATGGTACCCAAATGAAAGCTATGTCCTTTCCCATGGAATGAAGTGTTTCTAATTCATTTTTTATTACTTGTATAATGGGATTTGTTGTATAAATTTGCTTTAATTTCAATAACGCATTAAGTGAATCTGTAATGATGACGCA
This sequence comes from Diabrotica undecimpunctata, assembly GCF_040954645.1. Taxonomy (NCBI): domain Eukaryota; kingdom Metazoa; phylum Arthropoda; class Insecta; order Coleoptera; family Chrysomelidae; genus Diabrotica; species Diabrotica undecimpunctata. Next base: position 20,644,271 of record NC_092813.1, read on the forward strand.
CTTCATATTGTTTTCTTCATCAGAATAGTAAGCAGCAGCATGTCCATCTTGGGTTTTAGAGGCGTCGTTAAAGATTTGTAAATAGTTGGGGTAATTTGATATGATTTCTGCAAAAAGATGTTTAATTATCGAGAAGTTTGTATATGATTTGGGATATTTTCTTAGTGTTAGGTCAATGGTAAGTAGGCGGGTTGTCCATGGAGGAGAAATTGTATTTGTATATAGCAATAGACTAAGTTGATCCATGTTAAAATTTGTGACTTTTATTCTTTCTATTATAGGAATATAGTTTGTTGTCTTTTTAAAAGAGAGGATGCCAGAGTGGAAAATTTAAGAGAAAAGAGGATGTTGTTTTTGAATTGAAATTTGGGCAATATAGTTTATTGATAATTGTTGTCGCCTTATGTTTAGAGGTGGCTCTTTAGCTAGAACTTGTAAACTACTAGTAGGACTAGTGCTAATCTCAAAGCTGTAAATTGAATACCGTTAAGCCTTTACCGTTAAGCCTTTTTAAGGTAGTTTTGCTTGCAGAGTTATAACAAATGCAACCGTAATCTAGTTTACTCCTAATGAGTGATTTATATAAGTTTATTAATATTTTAGTATCTGCGCCCCAAACTTTATTAGACATAATTTTGAGCATATTTAAGCTAGATTGGCAGGAATGTTGTAGATTATTGATGTGCAAGTTCCAATTTAAGGTTCTGGTAAAAGTTAAACCTAGAAAATTAACTTCTTCTGATTGTTTTCATGCTAAATTATTTAAAGTTAGGTAAGTTGAATACCGAGATCTGTTTTTATTAAAAATTATGTAATGTGTTTTTTCTGTAGAGAAGTTAAACCCAGTTTTTAACGTCCAATTTTCAATCCGAGTTAAAAAATTTTGCAAAATTTTAGTTGCCGATTTTATATTGTTTGATTTAGTATAAACGACGATGTCGTTAGCATAAAGACTGGCTTTAATTGGTGCTCTAATTTCATGAATAACACTATTAATAGCTATTAAGAATAATGTTGGACTTATGATGGAACCTTGAGGGATTCCATTATCTAATGTTCTTGTTGAGCTTTTAAGGCCATTTATTCTAATTTCTATTGATCGATTATTTAAAAAATTGTTTACAAAAAGTATGTTACCTTGAATCCCGTTATCGCTTAGATTTTTCAAAATGCAGTGTCTCCAAGTTCTCTCAAAAGCTTGGCTTATGTCAAAAAAAATAGCAATCAGTTTTTGGTTGTTTGCAAAAGCTTCATTAATTGAGGTTTGAGAAGTAACATGGTTATCTGACGTCGATCTACTTCTTCGAAAGCCACTTTGATAAGGGGAAAGGAGATTATTATTTTCCAGGTGCCATACTAGACGAAGGTTTAAAATTTTAAGATTTTACACATACTACAGGTAAGCGAGATGGGGCGGTAAGAAGTGGGCTTCTTCTTTAGATTTGTTGGGCTTGATGATGGGAATTATTACAGCCTGGGACCAAAGATCAGGAAATTTATGTTTTAGAAAACAAGTATTAAATAAATCTAGTAAAACTAGTTTAGCTGTAAATGGAAAGTTTTTTATAAATATTGGTGGTATGTCATCTGGTCCAGCCAGAGGCGTTTTTTAAATCAGAAATAGCAAATTCTAATTCTTGAAGAGTTATAGCGATATTTAAAGGATCATTGGTATCGTTTATGGTGATAATAAAGGATTCTATAGTTTCCTTGTGCGTTAACATTTCCTGAGGTATATCATTATTGCTAGAATTTTTTTGATATATATCAGCAAATGTTTCTGCAATAGCTTTGTGACAAGTAATTAGTGTTTGAGGGCCTGCGTAGCGCAAGCGGTAGGATGCTTGCCCCGCAAGCCGGTGGTTCGGAGTTCGAATCCTACCGCCGGCAAGAACAACAAGACATTTTTAAAAATGTCTATAGGCCCCAGGTCGACTCAGCCTGAATAAAAATGAGTACCTTGGGTAAAACCAGGGGTAATAATAGGCGGTTGAAGCGTAGCACTGGCCATGTTACCTTCCTTGTATACCGTAGGCCCTAGATATAGCAGACTATCCTGCTATACTCCCAAAGCCGCGAAGCGGTATAAAACGGGAGACTATTATTATATAATTAGTGTTTGACCATGAGTTAACGAGTTTATTTGTCTAAAAGAGTTGGAACCTTTGAGTTTACGAATTTTAGACCAAATGACAGCTGAAGGGGTCGATGAATTTATAGAAGAAACATAATTTTCCATGTATTTCTTTTACTTTTTTTATGAGATATCTCGATCTTGCCCTAAGTTTTTGAAAACTAAGTAAATTTTCTTCCGTATTATGCTTTTTAAGTTTATTAAACGCACGTTTGGTTATAGATGGAGCTAGTACGATTTCGCTGGTCCATCAAGGCACTGGTTGTCTATTACAGAGTTTAGTTTTACCGATATTAGTTAAGGCAGCTTCTGTTATGATATTATTTAAGGATCTAATATCAGAGTTTATGTCACTGCTTAATTGGAAATTTTCAATTTTCATTTGGATGTCGATCTGATAGGAGTTCCTGTTTGCATTCTTTATTTTCCAAGATTGATATATTGGGAATTTAGGAGATTGAGATTTATTAAGTGAATGGGGAAATGATCACTGTCGCGTAGTGATTCGAAAGTATTCCATAACAGATAAGTTGACAATGATTGGCTACATAATGTCAAATCTATGGCGGAAAATGAGCCGTTGGAAGAGTTAAATCTGGTCGATTTTCCATTATTAAGTAGTATTAAGTCTGAGGAATCAATGAAATGATTTAATAAATTACCGAATTTGTCAGTTTTATGACTTCCCCATGCCGGATGATGGCAATTCATATCACCTAAAATTATTTTTGGGTTTGGAATTTGATCTATAAGATTTCTAAATTCTTGTAAATTGAGATCGTTGGGATGAGGCAGATAAATATTGCAAATGTTAATATGTTTTTGGTAAGTAACTGTTACAGCTACAGCTTCAAGACTAGTACGTAATGCAATTGGTTTAGCTTGTATATCTGTTCTAGTGAAAATAGCTACTCCGCCACTGGCTTGGTGTGCGTTTCTATTTTTTAGAAAACATTGGTAATTTCGGAGATTTATATTAGTATTTTTAAAACGGGTCTCTTGAAGACAAAGTATTTTAGGAGATAGTTTATTTATTAAAAGTTTTAATTGTTCAATATGGGTGTAAAACCCATTAAGGTTCCACTGTACAATAAAAGAAGCTGGCATTAGATTTCCCAATGGGATGGCGGTTCATCGGACTCTTCAATTGAAGATGTTTTATTGGGGTTTAGTTTCTTCTTTAAACGGGTAATGTTGTTTTTTAGTTTTGAATTGGAGATATAACAATGGATGAAGTTAAGAATATCGATTAGTTCAGTAGGTTCATTGGAATAATTTTTGGAGATTATTTCGGGATGTTGGGAATGTAGTGTGTTTTCTAGGAAATCGCAAATCTCATTATAATTTAGAATAAATTCGGGTGATCTGTTCTCTATTTTTTCTTTTATTGATTAAAGAGAAAGAGTGAGTTCATCGCGAGAAGTTTTATCTGATTTTTTGGATTTTTTCTTGGGTTTGTTTAGAGTAGGAGGCACAAAAAGTTCTGTGTTAGTTTGAGCATTGTTTTCGATAATGTCTGGAGAGGACGATATTTGTCTTTTACCTTAATTGGTTTTACTGGCAATGTTTATAGAAGGTAAAGATGTTTCCTCTGCTAAATTTTTGGTTAAATTGTTTGAGTCTGATGATGTATTGGGAGAAGGGTTTTGGGTAGTGTTGGTTATAAGTGTTACTAGAATAGAGTCGGTTTCCATTGTTACATTTGTTTGCTCATTAGATTCCTGAACTGGTGTTCTAGATAGGATAGGTGCTAGGGAAGGGTTTAATGGGGTGAGATCAGTTCTGTGAGGACATTCTGCTTCTTTGTGACCAATAGTTTTACAATTTCAGCAGTTATATCCATCTATGGAACGGTACAGACGATACAGGGTGTTATCATGTGATATATTAAAAGAATCGGGGATAAAGAGATTTTCTAGGGGAGTGATAAATATTTGCCTTCTAAAACTGAGGACATGGCTGTATTATTTTTCTGGCATACCTATTCTTAAGATAGTCATCTTAGACACAGCAATGATACCCATTTTTTGTAGTTATGCTTCTATAATATTATTAGGAATTGTAGGACATGCATTAGGTACTATGAGTCTATCGGCTGGAGTGATCAATCTTCTTATTTCTATTTGTGATTCTTTTATGTTTACAAACTTGTAGGAGTGGAGAAGTGAGTCGATCGTGCTTTTTGAGGAAAGATAAATACAAATTCGGTTGTTAGAAATTCTTGATGCGAAGACGACATTACGTGGTCCTACTAGTGATCCTACTGCTATGATGTAGTCGTGAATTTTGGTATCTTCCATACTAGACAGGACAATAGCCTGTTGTTTTGTTGGGCGTTTAAAAGAATTTACTACACTGGAATGTTTAAGATGAGCTTTGTGGTTGATTCATGTTGATTGGGGTAGTGTTATTTAAAATAATATTGGTAGAAGTCATGATATTTTAAGATGCCGTAAGTCCGGTCCTGCCGCCAGTTCGAAAACTGGTCGTCGTTCCGGATCCAGACTCAAACTTGTTTTATCTTTGTGTATTTTGCAGGTTATATTTCTGATAATATTGTTTATATTAATGTAATTTCGAGTACTCACGTCTGTCTATATTGGTGAGCACTAGTGTAGCACTATAACTTTTTGCACAGATGAAATAAAAATTTTTGAAAGGTAATTTACCATTCAAAATAATTTTATTTTTGGACGGCTTTAAACGTGGTATATTGTACCTTAGTCAGGACCGTACTCCATGGAACTTTTGTTTAATAATGAAATTACAAATTTAAAAGACCGTTGAAAAATGTATGTTGCACCTATTTATTGGTCAGGTTATGCTTCCGTCAGAGTCTGCTTCCGGGTCATCGGTCGGCTTGGGTCGCTGAGGATTGCATTTCTCCTTCCTCCTCTGGAATTGACTTCGACCTCGAAGTCTGGGAAACTTCTGCGATGAGCTGATCTAGAATTTGAATTTGGGCTGGCTGTAGTTTGGGCCCAAAAAGTAATCTGGAAATCCTTTTTTTCTTTTTTATTAGAAAAATAAAAATGAATAATAAGAGGAAAACTATTAAAATTAAACTGGTGGTGCCAAGTCCCGTTGAAATTTGTGGAAGAGGGTCCAATGTTTCTATTGGCTGAAGCTGGCTATGGGTCTCTGGAATTTTGAGTTTTTCAATTTGAATCTTATGCTCGGGTATCAATTTTATGGGAACGACTTCTGGGGTGGAGATTTCTTGTGTAATCTTTTTATTATATTTGGTTCCTTCTATGATAATTGGTTCGTCCGTCATTATGATACCACTGGTTATGACTTCTTTTTCTTGAATTTTTATTGGATTGACTACTCCTAATAAAATTACTTTATTGGTTTCTTGAAAGAAGTTTTCTGTGACAACGACTTTCGGGCAATTTTGAACATTGGGTATGGAGCATCTCGATTTGACCAATTTCGTACAAACTATGTACTCAGCATGTCCCTTACAGTCTTCGTACCATTTATTGTTAGCATAGAAATCTGTGGGTGGCAATATCATAATGTGATCTGAATTAGAGATAGGATAAATTCTATAGGTGAGGTATAGGTTAATGTCAAGGATAGGAATTTTTATTATTATGAGCATTGTTTGAAAAGTGACACAAATAAGGGCTTTAGATGCTTCTATAAGTTCATAAGGATGATTATCATCGATGAGGAGGGCATTTCTTGAATAAATTTGAAGAAGATTTTCTTTTAAACTTTCGAGTTCATTTAATGTAAATAATTCAATATTTGGGATATCTAAATGAGATAAAGTGATTGTTCTGATAAGTTTCATAAGAAGTTCATTAATATTTTGAAGGTTAATTATTTCATTATGTAGAGCAATATAGCCGTCAAAATCGGCAGATAATTTATTAACTGCGGATAGAAGTACGAAACTATTGTTATTATTTTGTTTATAAGTTTCTCGAATCTCGTATCAATTGACTGTCCAAATGAGATTTGATTGTTAAATTTTTTTATGATTTCATTTTCTTTAAGTTCAATAATAGCTGTAATGTGTGTTCTTACCATATCTAGATCTGAATTATCGGGATTACCCGCTACATATTTAATAGCTGTACCAAGAAAATTAAAAAGTCCTTTTTTCTGTTTTCTAGTTATTTTATGTAAATTGTCTTTAGGTAGGTCATATAAATGATTATACTGGGAATACAATGAGGACAGGGGTCCATTTTTAATAGGGGTTTTAAAATAGTAAATAGGATCTCTTTCTAAGGTTTCTTTTAATTTTTGTAAATTTATGTGCAAGATATGTCTGTGATAATGTGAGGTTTCTCTGGATTTTCCAACTTCTTCGACAAAATAACCATTATTCGGAATTTGTTGGATCGTGAGAAGATGTCCCAGGTATAAGATCGTTCTGTAAAAAAGTTTTGTTTATAAGTTTTCGGGCTCTTTTTGCAAATTTTAAGTAAGTGCTTGTTTCGTTTTCTTTGTCAGTTTTACCGGCTACTTTTGTCTTAATTTGTTTATCGGGGCATAATGTATGTAGAATAGTTTTGCAAGATTTATTTCAGGTATCTCTTCGGCAGTCTCGTTTGCTTTGTCAAATATGTTTTGTTTTTTTTTTTGTTTTTTGTATGTGTTCTATAAAAGGTTGAAGTTCATCTTTATGTCTTTGGTTATAGATTTCATATACCGGAAGATCAAAATCGAAATATATTTCTTCGGCATAAGGTCCGTAGAGAATAGAAAAAAGAGAATAATTAGTGGCACTATGGATTGATTGATTATAAATTAACACAGCATGGGTGACGATATCATTAAATGGATCGTTTGGATTTTGGTCTTTTAAAGTTCTAAGCTTTTTGATAAGGGTAGAATGAAATCGTTCTACAGGGGAGTTCGAAGATGAATTATTTACTGTAGTGAAATGTAGTTCCATTTTGTGAAGATTCATGAATTCTTTAATTATGGAGGAATTAAATTCTGTACCACTGTCGCATACTATTTTTTTGGGATAGTTGTGGTATGAGAAGTAGTGTCTGAGTTTTCTTAGGATTGACAACGAAGTTTTGTCAAGTATTTTGTAACACTGTCCATACTTTGAGAATTAATCAATAACTGTCAAATAGAGATTTTTGTTGGAATAGAATAAATCTAGGTGTAAGATATCAAAAGGTTTTTGTCTAAGTAAAGGTCCTAACTGTGGAAGTTTCTAGGGACGTCTTTCATACTTATTTTTAGGGTAAATTTCGCATTGGTTAATATAGTTTGAAATAGTAGTTTGCATATTAGGCCAGCAAAATTTATTTTTTAAATGTTTGTAGGTTTCTACGATACCGTTATGATTCTCGGTATGGTATTTCTTTACGCATTCGATTTGTCTTTCTTCTTCTTCTTCAATGTCTTGCAGTATTTTATTGCAGAAAAAGGTTTTAACGGTTGAGTCTATATTTTCTCTAAAGTAGTTGCAAATAAAAGGTCTAAATTTATGAGATACTTTTATGACAAATTTTTTTTTGGGTCTTAAAATATTTTTAAAAGAATCTGGTATTTCTATTTTCCAATCTTCTGTGACATTTACATTGTATCTATGTTTGTTTAATATTTTTCGATAAACTAAATCGAATTTTTCGGAGTTATCAATAATTATAATTTGATTTGTCGACATATTAATTGGTTCTTCCGAAATTTTGATTCCAGAAATGGGATTTTCAACTGCAGTGTGTTGCGTATCGTCACAATTTTACAGTCGGTCATATTGTTCCAGAATTCGTCTGGGTCGAACTGTTCATCAATATCTAAAGGTTCGGCACAGTTTTAATTGGTACTTAGAGCATTAATTTGTACTCTAGAAAGGGCGTCAGCAACTTGATTTTTCTTTCCTTTTTTATATTTTACATCAAAATTATATTCATCAAGTTTTAGTCTCCAGCGTGCTAATCTAGACGTAGGATCTTTAATTTTATAGATCCAGACAAGGGGATTATGGTCCGTTTCGACCAAAAATCTTTGGCCATATAAATAGGGACAAAAATGTTTGCAAGAATCTATGATGGCTAAGAGTTCCTTTTCAATTGTGGAGTAAGCTTGTTCAGCTGAATTTAGAGTTCGCGAGTAATACGCGATTAGATGATTGTCCTGAGAAAGCACAGAACCAATAGCTACATTGGAAGCATCAGTAGTGAGAACAAAAGGTTTTGAAAAATCTGGATATTGGAGTACAGGGGCATTGGTTATTAATTGTTTGCATTTTTCAAATTATTTTAGAAAATTAGGATTCCTAGGATCGACTACGACTCCTTTACGAGTACATCTGGAAAGAGGGGATGTAATTTTCGCAAAATTTGGTATAAATTTACGATAATATCCTATAAGACCTAAGAAGGATTTGATTTCTTTGACTGATTTTGGCAATGGAAATTTTTGGATAGCTTCTATTTTGCTAGGATTTGGTTTAATACCATCAGCGGTTACTAAGTGACCAAGAAAAGCAACTTCTTTCGTCAGGAATTCTGATTTATCCAATTGTACTTTCAGATTATTATTTCGGAATGTATCGAATATTGTAGCAATATGAACAATGTTCATGTAAAGACTTGAAAAACATAATAACATCGTCCATATATACGAAACAAAATTTATGAAGAAAAGGTCTAAGAACATTGTCCATCAATTTTTCGAAAGTGCTTGGGGCATTTTTTAAACCAAACGGTATCCTCGTAAATTCAAAATGACCATGAGGAACTGTGAAGGCAGTGTTCTCGATGGAATTAGGATGTACCTCGATTTGGTGAAAACCTTGAGCAAGATCGAGAACTGTGAAATATGTGGCTTTACCGAGATTGTCTAATATCTCGTCAATTTTGGGTAAAGGGTATTTATCATCTATCGTATTTTCGTTCAGTTTACGATAATCAATTACCATCCTGAATTTTTGCTCTCCGGATGCATCGGCTTTTTTCGGTACGATCCAGAGAGGAGCAGAAAACGGCGATATGGAAGGCCTAATAATATCATTATCTAATAATTTATTTACTTGTTTTGTACGTCTATCGCCATATTTAGCGAGTAAAGCTGGCCGAATTTCAGTCCAAATAGTTTTATTGGAATAATTTAAAAAATCTTTAGGTTCGCCCTTGATACGAGAAGCGATATTGGCATTTAAAACAAATTCTTGTGACTGTGTAATATCTTGTGTACCCAAAAATACAATTAGATTATCAACAGATTTAATAAATGTGGAGAGATTATCTCCAGTAGAAAATTCAGACAAAGTAGCGCATACGCTAGAAATATCAGCGTTTGACATAGGCATTCTTGATTTATTTAGAGATTTTTTAGAATTACGAATATTATATTTAGAACTATAACTAGCAGTACCTAAAATAAGATTTTTAAATAAAACTTCCAAATTATTTCTAGAAATATCGTTTAAAATGCTCATAAAGGAAAAAAAGGAAAATTGACTTACAGGATGACGATCAGTGATGATGTTCTCTGCATGCTCTTCCTTCTGATCCCAGGTTCAATGGATTCTCGCCGAACAACTGAAGTTGACCAGGAAACGGATGGATTCTGTACGAAGAATCCTGTTCGCAGCGCCAGAAATGTTGGGAACACTTAAACTTATATTTAAAAAAAAAAGGTTTAATTTGATAAATCACAAATTTACAAATTATGGAACTTTTGTTTAACAATGAAATTACACATTAAAAAGAACGTTGAAAAATGTATGTAATTGCACCTATTTATTGGTTCGGGTATGCTGAGTCTGCTTCCAGGTCATCGGTCGGCTTGGGTCACTGAGGATTGCATTTCTATATATATATATATATATATATATATATATATATATATATATATATATATATATATATATATATATATATATATATATATATTGAGATGATTGGTGTTTAAAGAAAATAATTTATAAGTTATACACTAGATAATATTAGATATAACAAGTATTTGGTTATTTTAATAAGTTATATACTAGAAAATTTTATAAAAATTATTTATGTGAGGGCATTTTTAAGAAATTAGCATATAATAATTGTAAAAAGTTGTATTTTAATAATTATAATATTGTAGATATATTTAAGTGAGCCATATGACTAGGCAACCAAAAATACTCTTTAAAGTGACAGATAGAAATTCATAATTAGGAATATAAATGGGGTTATAATATGTTGTTTAAAATGTGTATTTTATTAAATTAGAATGTTAAGTTACTAATTTAAGTGTATATTCTGATCTGAAAAGCCTAAATGTCAACAAAATTATCAATAGAAAAGTAAGGAATTCTCTAGATCACCGGAGATGGCCTTGTTTGCGAAATGGTTTGTTCCAGAAAATTCAGACATGTATTTAATAGAACAAATGGAACATGATTTCTTGCTAGATGATTCTGGAACATGAAAAAATATATAAATACCCGGTGATTTGGATTCAAGATGTCCATTCAGTTAGTCAATCAGTTATGAGTTACAGTTACTATGATGGCCAGTTTTAGTATGAAAATTAGTTAGAGGCAGTCAATCAATTACAATTGTTCAATATAGTGAGTTAAATCAAGATTAAGAAACAGTATAAAGAAAATATTATTGAAGATTAAAAATTATGTTATGTATAAATGATGATAATGGAAGAAGTATTAATTGAATATTAAAATTAAATAATATTTTTGGTGATTGGATATTGATATATTGAAAAGAAGAATAAAAATAAATGCTGTTTGCTGGTTTGCTTGGTGGTTTATAAATGCTGTGAAGAAAAATATCTTAAATTGGTGGAAGCTGATAATTGGAAAAAGCAATTTCACAAAAACAAGGATAACCGAAGCTGAGAAGAAGACATTTGAGTGGTGATTATAATCTATATAGTGGAAAACAGTTCATTTGGGCATTCAGTGACAGAAAGGTACAAAATTTTGTTAATATAATTTAGTTAGTGTCATAACAATTTCAATTTTGAAGATAGTTTGTTTAAATTTTACATTGTCTATAGAATTTAATTAGTTTCATAAGAATTTCAATTTAAAGATAGTTTATTTTAAATTTACATTGGCTAGGTTAGATATATATGTGTTTCATAATAGATATAATAAAGATAATAAAAAAAAGTACTTACAAACTAATTCTTTGAGAACCGCGATAAAAACCCTATATTATTAAAAAAACACTCATTGCTTATCATTCACAAACAATACATCATCCCAATATATATATATATATATATATATATATATATATATATATATATATATATATATATATATATATATATATATATATATATATATATATATATAGATATATATATATATATATATATATCGAGAAAAGGAGTACGACCGTCAATCCAATATAAATTAAGGATCACCTCAGAAGAGTGGTGGGTTTTTTCGGTCAAAAGGTGGAGAAAAAAGACAAAGTTGATGGCTACTTCATCTATTGATTGAAGACGTTTCGCTTTCTTAATCAGAAATCATCATCAGTTCATCTAAAAAGAACAATATGAAAAAACCACACAAGCATGGAAAAGTTGTTACATGTGTTACCTTAAAAAAATATGTAGCAGTCAGTGATATTAAAGTTGTAAAGACACTTAAGTAAATGGACATTATACGATAACGATGTATAAACAATAAATTGAACTAAATAAGTTAACAATTTGTTCAAACTAAGCACAGCAAAAAGAACATGTGGTTTTGTTTTTTTTATATAAAAATGTATAAGTAAAAAAACATTGAAAAAGAGAATAAAGAACTAAGAAAATCATAGATGCACTTCCAACAATACAGCAATAGTTATGATTTGATTTTAACTTTAGGTAGCATTATTGTATTAATTAATATTGAAATTGAATAATTTAATGTATAAAGAAATTACCACTCCTGGCTTTTTGAATGCTGCCGGTAAAATGGTGTTTTATTAAGACAAACACGCCACCAACGTAAAAAAACAGTAGAACCTTGTAGTCATTAATTATGATAGAACAGCAAGGTAAATTACCTACCCTAATAATAGAGCGGTTTATTTAAATGATAAGATGAGTTTGGGTGACAACCTGCTTGTAAGGAACCAATAAATGAAAGGAAAGGTGGTTAATAACACCGAATTTTCCCCATTGATCAGCTAAGAAAAAACAAACAAACAAGTGAAGTCAAACCAAAAACTCATATATAAATCGTCAACGTTGTGGCTGGTTAATCAGCCACAGGTGAAGATCAATTATAATTTCCAACAGTCCAAGGTTCATACACTTGGAGCTGCAAAGAAAAAAGGATTCTATAAATCAATTCTCAACTGCTTTCAAAGAAGAGCTTAGAGGGGTCCGAGGTGTAGTTACTAGCGTTTGGACAGTCGGAAGAAGACTTAAAGCAGCCAACCTGACACCAAAAAGGGCAGCTACGAGTCCCAAGCTAACTGCAGCCCAGAAGTAAAGGCGACTAGAATTTGCTCGTGAACATCTGGATTGGGACGACTATCAATGGAGTCAGGTGTTATTCTCCGACGAAAGTAGGATCTACCTACATGGCAACGAAAAGAGGCGTCGAGTCTATAGAAGGCCAGGAGAACGATTTGCTCAATGTTGTATACGAGAAATTGTGTTATATGGAGGCCGTTCTTGTATATTTTGGGTAGGCATTTCCATGGATGGGAAAACCGAGTTGCTTTTCGTGCCTGGTCGAGGACGACGTGGTGGAGGTTTAACGGCGGATCGGTACATCAGAGATATTTTGGAGAAAATGTGGTTCCATACGTGGGATTTATTGGTGATGCTTTATTTTATTGCATGATAATGCACGATGTCATACCGCACGAGTCACCACCACCTATCTGACTGAGATCGGTATACCTACAATAAATTGGCCTGCGTTGAGCCCGGACATAAATCCAATAGAGTATGTTTGGAATGAGCTTAAACGAAGGGTCAGAAATGGAAATCATGCACCAAGGAGCATAATGGAATTAAGGGGTGCGCTTGATGATGAATGGGAAGCAATGCCTCAAGAATTTATTAGAAAAGTCATCCGATCCATGCGAAATCGACTGGAACGTGTAATTAGTAATAAGGGTGGTAAACTCAGATATTGAAAAATAAACAAATTCATTTCGTAATTGATGATTTCTCTGTTCATTATGTCTTTCTTGGGATAGTTCCAATGACGAATATTTGAGTAACTTTGTTCGTATAGCATATTGTTTTTATAATGTGTCTTCCAAATAATGAAATAGCGGTTTTTGTAAGTTCAATAATAAAATTACTGTTTGCACATTACATCTTGTTATTTTCATACTTCTTACATTAAAACAGAAGGTGTAATCTCAAATATCGCTTTTGAGTCGATTGTTTTGCACTCAAGTATATATATATATATATATATATATATATATATATATATATATATATATATATATATATATATATATATATATATATATCGAGAAAAGGAGTACGTTCGTATAAAATAATGCAAAATAAACTAAGGTACACTCGAAGAGTGGTGGGTTTTTCGGTCAAAGTGGAGAGTGGAGTGGAAGAGTCCTTCTGTTGTCGCAATTGGTTAATTGTACATTATTGTACATTTCATTTATTCATAACACCCATGTCAGAGTTCTGAAACTATGTATAAAATTTTAAAAAATTGAATTATCAATAAATCAATATAGCTGTGCCAAACAGAGTGTTTAAAAAGGCACATAATACATTTTAAACAAATTATCCAAAATATATACTCATATAATAGTTTTGTGAAAAATAGTTTTAGATAGTTTTTGAAAAAAAACATTTTTATCATTTTCTTGATAAAATTATAATAAAAATTCATTAATAAACCAGTTATTGCAAATCAGTTTAAAAATTGTTTCAATAATAAATATTTAAGTAGTCTATCTTTAGTAAAACAGCAACAGGTGGTGTTTATGTCACATATTTTAAAAATTTACTAAAGACAACAAAACTCAAATATTATTGTACTATTATGCTGTATGCAGTTTTCTTTTCAGATGTGTCCAAAAGGAAAAGTGCCAAAAAAATATAACACTAAATTAGAGTATAATGGGTCCTAAATATAGTTTAATAAAGTATCACACTATGGAAAAGTAGCAAACGAAAATTATAATTAGTTCCAATATATTAGGAGCGGTTTAAAATTGAAAGATAGAAAACTACAACGAAAATGATACTGATCAATGTGTTATCTCAATAAGATGGCTTTTGGCCTATTTCACTGGGACCTTTTTAGATCTATTGGTCCTTTAGTAACAAGGTATAATTGCAACATGTAAAATAAACAAGAGAAAATTATGCTAAATGGAAGTGTCCAAGATAAAATTCAGGATAGTATGTACATGAATATGAGTGCAGTATGGTATATTAGCAAAAGAAAATGATGCTAGATTAAGGTGATACGTTCCAGGATATACAGGTGTAGTATAGTTGGTGTATAATAGCAGGACCCAGAATACATGTATTAATTACTGTTCAAAATAAGCTATAGAAAATTATTTAACTAACCTGTTTTTTAATATTCTATGTGTTCTTTTATGTACCACAATATTCTACCTTGGAAGAAACATTGTAAAGCTTCTAATTTCCCATAGTATAGCAGATGAACATTTTCATAACAGAACATGGCGGTAGCTTCGTTTACTAAATGCAGGTAATATTTTCTAGTGAAAAAGTCTTAACAATTAATACTTTATTAAATATATTCTTTTGATGATACTTTTGCGTTAATTTGACCCAAACTCCAGACAACTGTTGCCACCAATAACCTCAGCAAAGCCAAATTCGCCAACAAAATTTTTTGCAACTACTTGGATCTCGTCCATTGGATCTTCCGTTGGAATTGGAATTGAAAATTGAAACGTCGTAATAGGTCGCACTCTAAATTCGTCACATGTACGTTTTAATTTTTTTTTATTGTTGCCATTGAAAGGGGATGCCATTTTAGAATGCATAGAATACATAGATTTTAAACCACCAAAATTTTCTTCTAGTAATTCACTGATAGTTGAAAACTACTATTTGTGTTCCTTGATTTAATTTTATAATTACCTCTATAAGTTTTTAAAGATTATTGTCACAACATTCCACTTTGCCCTTAGATTTTCGACTAATGTAAAAATACATCGGCACTCTCTTCTACTCTTCTATGATATGGTGAAAATTGTCTCCCGATAATTATATCATATCGTCGATATTGTTTATTCTTCAAGTCGTTTGTTTATTCACATTATTAATATTGAGGACTACCAGTTTCGTTTTTACCTTCAAACGATAAGGATATTCATACTAATCGTTTTCGGTACAACAGCCTGCTAATTAGTTTCAAGATTTTTACTTGTATTGTGGTGTATTTTTATATTATAACCAAATTGTGTGTTTTCAAATAAATGCAATCCCAGTTGGGGATTCATAAAAATCTAAGAACGTCCTCTTCGACGAAAGAAATAAATATGGATATGATTAGTGAGAACAGTGCATTGGAAATTGATGATGAAACAACGCAGGAAAAAGATGGTTTACAGCCCACGAAAACAAAGATAAAGCATTTTAATTTGCTATCAGATAAGTACAATTTAAATAATATTTGAGTATATCTTGAAAAAACCCGTGAAGAAAACTTGGGTAGGTTGCACCCAATGACTGTAGGACATGTGTTTAAGATATTAAAACTTAGTAATATACAAGAAATTAAGAGTATTGGTCGAAATCGAATAAAGATTTTAGTAAATTCCCGTATAGATGCCAATGAATTAGTTAATATTAAGTCACTAAAAGAACATAATTTAAGAGGATATATACCAAATCACTTATTGGAAGTGAAAGGGTTGGTTAGGGACGTAGATACTTTGTACGATATTAATTATTTAATGGAGAATATTGAATGTACGTCTAAAGTTTTAAGTATATATAGAACAAAGCGTAAGATTCAAAAAGAATCAACAATAGAGTATGTAGATAAGAAAACTGTAGTTATTACTTTTGAGGGAAATATTTTTTCCAGTTTCGTAGCCTTCAATCGAGTTTATTTTCCCGTTTAGCAATTTGTTGGTAGACTTGTACAATGTTACAGGGGTCTGAAATTTGGACATGTTTCTAAACAGTGTAAAAGTATACAGGATTCCTGTATACAATGTGGTGAATTAAAAAAATGCAGATCATAAATGTGAAAACACCAAGTTTGGCATACACTAAAAATAGTGACCACTTAACAATATCTAAAAGCTGCCCTTTTTATGAAAAGCAGAAGGAAATTTTGACCAATATGGTAGAGCAACAAACTACGTTTTTAAAAGCAAAATTATACTGTGAAAATTCATTATATGGCCAAATTAGTCACAATCCTTTTTCTGTTCTTTCAAATTATGATAAAGAATTTCCCACACTCCCTGTAAATAATAAAAATATTTTTATAAATCGACCCAATATAAGTATGAGACAAACTCAGATTCCAACACACCATCAAACTAATTTTGATAGCGAAAACCTTTCTACAGGAAAGAAAAGAAAAGCCAATTCCCCTTCTATTCAATCACCAGTACAACAACCAATTTTTCCCTTCACATTTGGACCCTCACAACCCTTACCTCCTAACCCATACAAAACAATCTACAGAAAAAATTATAACAAAAATAAATTAGCTAAATTTGTGTCAACTTTTATAATCAAGCTTTTAAGTAACATTCGTACATTGGAAGACATTACAACAATAGACGATAAAACAATAATTTCAGGTTAAGAAGAGGTATTTCATATAATAGATAATAGTAATTTTAATGTCTCTTATACATTCTTTTAAAATAAGTCAGTGGAACTCTAGATCTGCGGTTGCCAATAAAGGCAGCCTAACGAATTATTTAAACAAAGAACAAATAGACATTCTTCTTCTCAGTGAAACATGGATTACAATCTTATCACGACGAATGACAGGCACGACGGTTTTGGCGGCGTTGTCATATTAATTCATAATTCAATTTCTTTCAGTGAATTAAAGTTAAATTGTAATTTTAATAAGAATATTCAAGTTTGGGGTACAAAGATTAAATACAAAAAATTGAATTAAGCATATTATCTATATACAGATCGCCTAAAAGTAAAAGCACAGTAGATGATTGGACGAATATTTTCTTGGAAGTAAGTAAACCAGCCAGTCTTAGCTTGTGTAGAGGAGGGACGCTGAACTGAGTAAGGGCCTTTAGTACTTTGTACAAGACAGACTGGGCGTGGAAGTCCTCAACCCCGACACGGCGCATCCCAATGGCTGATAGGAAAACTTTCTGTAGATATGCAGGACAAGTATGAATAAGGCCAAATAAGTACCCGCGGATCAACGGAGAACATGACACAGATCATCAGCTGTGGCCCGTGGCTAAGGAATACAATTCCTGACAGGTGCGGTACCACAAAGTCGTAGGCGAAAGTCAAATACTGATTTAACCGGCTGTGATACTGCGAACAATCACCAACCCGTCCGGCAAGCATGGTGCTTTAATGCCATTATACCCCTCAAAACACAACATGTTGAACTTGAAACAAAGTGAAACGATACCCCAGGTGGGTAGAGCTAGCACTCAGAATCCCACACCGGAAAACCGGTCAGACTCACGGATTTTGGGAGAGGCACAAGCTCAACAAAACGCGCCAAAATAGATACTAACAAACAAAAACAGTTACTACTAGCCACATATAACATCCAATCTGTGGCTAAAGATGAAAAGGTCTACGAATTACAAGAAGAACTATCCAAGAAAAAGTGGGATATTGTCGGACTGTCAGAAGTGAAAAGAAGAGGCGAACAATGCATCCATTTAAACTCTGGAAATCTATACAGGAAATATAGACGAAATATATGGTGAAATAGGATTTCTTGTCAAAAAGTATCTCTCATACATTTCTACATATAAAAGTGTTTCTGATAGAGTAGCTTATATTATAATAGACCTAGATAATAAAACCAAGATCAAGGTTATACCAGTGTATGCTCCCACAACAAAACATCAGAAAGAGGCAGTTGAAATGTTCTACGAAGATTTGATAACTGCATAAGAAGAAAATGATACAAAATATACCACCATTGTGGGAGATTTCAACGCAAAATTAGGTAAAAAAGAAGAAAATACTGAAACCAAAATAGGGATGCATTGTTATGGCACACGAAATGAAAGAGGAGAAAAATTATATAACTTCTTAGAACAACAAAATTTATATGCCATGAACACACACTTTAAGAAACCAGCAAACCGAAAATGGAGTGAATATCTCCCGATAAAAAGACAAAAAACGAGATCGATTACTTTTTGTGTTGAAACAAAGACATTTTTGAAGATATAACTGCTCTCAATCGATTCACAACTGGCAGCGATCATCGCCTTTTGAGAGCAAGGATTCTTATTAAACAGACGAAAAAAAGTAGGAACAGGCCACATAATTATTGAAATGAAATAGATCAAACTAAAATACGACAGAAGGGAGATGAGTACAGAGAAGTCTTAAGAAAAGAATTTGTAGAACATTATCAACAAGAATATTCCGACATGAACACAATTAATAAAGAAACGCAACGAAAGCTCTTGAAAGCAGGACTTACTGTTGCAAAGAAAACGAAAAATAAAGAAGACCGAATAAGTAAAGGAACAAAACGGTTGATGGAAAAGAGATGCACATTTCTAAGCGAAGGAAAGCGAAACACCATTAGGAAAGCCTATAATAATCTCATTGAAGGATAAAGATGGAAAAGAAATAAGAGAAAAGAACGAAATCCTAAAAGTTACTCAGACATTTTACCGTGATTTATATTCCTCAAACAAGAACTCAGATAACACTGCAAAGGAAGACCTTAAGAGAAAGATAACGAATGTCAATTCAGAAATACTCCCTAACATATAATTCTTTGAAATAAAACAAGCTATAGCACAACTAAAGAACAATAAGGCTCCTAGTCCAGATCGAATACTTGAAGAAATGTTGAAGGAGGGGAATAAAATTATTCTCGAAGAATTGAAAAAAACTTTTCAACGAATGTCTTCACAGAGGAGAAGTCCCAGATGATTGAAATGCAAGTTTGACATTACTTCTATTCAAACAGAGAGACAGGGAAGATCTCAAGAACTATAAGCGAATCTCCCTGCTGTTCCAAATGTACAAATTGTTTATGAGAGTAATAACTAACAGATTAACGTCAAGCTCGATAGCTATCAACCGGTAGAGCAGGTAGGATTCCGAAAAGGTTACAGTACAGCGGATCATCTTCTTACAGTCAGAACTCTAATAGAGAAAGCCAATGAATATCACTTGAACTTATATATTGGCTTCGTTGATTATGAAAAGGCATTCGACTCCATAGAACTTTGGACAATAGGGAGAGCTATGAACAACTGCAGGATAGACTCCCGATATAGAATGCTCATACACAATATTTACAAGAAAGCTACAATAAAAATTCAAATTGATGCGAAAACCAAAGCTATACCAATCAACAGAGGAGTTCGCCAGGGAGATGTTATCTTACCAAAGCTATTCACACTTGGACTTGAAGACGTGTTCAAAGACATTATATAAGGCAGATAAGGGCAGATAAGGGAGTAAATGTTAATGGAAGAAAACTGAGTCATTTAAGATACGCTGATGACATTGTAATATTCGCTACAAGTTTCGAAGAACTACAGACCATGATGACGCAACTAGTTCAAGCTTTGGAAAAAGTATGTCTTAAGATAAACTTGGAAAAAACAAAAATAATGACAAATACACCTAATATTCCAAAAATAACATTGAACGACATAAATTTAGAAACAGTAAGTGAATACATCTACCTGGAACAGATAATGAAAATTAACAAAGAAAACCAAACTGCTGAAATTACCAGAAGAATAAAGTTAGCGTGGGCAGGATTTGGAAAACTGAGTTGGATCTTGAAAAGCACTATAATAGAACAGTATTTGAAAACCAGAATTTACGATCAGTGTATCCTCCCTATACTCACGTATGGTTCACTCACCAAGTCCAATATGGATAAAATAGTAAAAGCACAAAGAGCGATGGAAAGATCAATGCTCGGGGTAAGACTTATAGACAAAAAAACAAGCAAATAGATTAGAAGCAAAACCAAAGTAAAAGACGCAGGAGAACATGCTGCCAAATTAAAATGGAGCTTCGCAGGACACAATGCCCAACTGAAGGATAAGAGATGGAACCACGAAATACAACAGTGGAGGCCATGGTTAGAAAAGAAAAGCTAAGGAAGACCACAAATGAGATGGGCTGATAACATTAAGAAGATCGGAGGACAGAACTGGAAGCATGTGGCGTAAAATATACGACACTGGATTGATTTGGGGGAGGCCTATGTCCAAAGTTGGATTACTTAAGGCTGAAAAAAAAGAAGTAAACCAGCAATTATAGGTGGAGACTTCAATGCTCATCATACAATCTCGGGATCGAATTTTAATGACGTAATTGAGAAACAACTTATAACAGCTGCAGATGATTTGGGTTATTTAGTAATGAATAACGGCCAACCAACTATTCTTACCCGACCTGATCAAAATATTTCAGCCATCGATGTAACTTTCGCCTCACCTTAACTAACTAGTAAAATAATCTTGTCCGTCTATCCAGATAGGTTAGGCTCAAACCATTTTGTCATCAACATGGAAATGAATACCAAGAATAAAATTAAAAAGATTAATCCTGCAATCAAGTGGAATACAAAAAGGCCAATTAGTATTTATATGCATTTTCTGTTAAACAATTTTTTGATAAGCAGTACCAAATGGAAAATATATCAGAAAAATACAGTTTCTTAGTAGATGGGATCAACCAGGCAGCAGAAATTTCAATTCCACAGTATTAACTTTTTAAAAACAAAATTCAAAACCCTCCCTCTTGGTGGAATAGAGACTGCGATATAGTCATCAGTAAGAGACAAGAATCCATTTCAATATATAAACATAATTCGAATTTTGAAAATTATTTGAAATGCCAAGAGACCATAGCAAACGGTAAGAAAAAACTAAAAGTAATATCCAAACAAAGTTGGAAAAATTTTGTCTCCGCCTTAAATAAAAATACTCCATCATCAGCTTTATGGAATCAAGCCAGGAAAATAAACAGAAAACCAATATCGAACACAAAATGCTTTGACAGTACATTAGAGGAACAATTTTTAGATCAAATAACACCACCATCTGTAATACCACGGAAAATTACAATACATTCTACATACAACGAAAAGGAATTTTTACTAGAACCATTTAATATTAGTGAATTAGAGTATACACTTAAAACAGAAATAATTTATGTCCAGGATTGGATAATATTAAATATCTTATGATTCAGTTCCTTCCAAAAATTGCTAAACTATTTTTATTGGATATGTTCAATGACCTAATTATCAATAATTCAGTTATTCATAAATTTAAAGAGGTAATTATCATTTCTATTATCAAACCAGGTAAAAATCTCAATTTATCCGAGTCATATAGACCCATTTCCCTGATGTATTGTCTTGTAAAAACATTAGAACGAATGATCAAACATAAACTGGAATGGTGGTTGGATAAGAAGAAATTACTTCCAGACCTTCAATTTGGATACAAAAAAGGATGTGGTACTATAGATGCTCCTGTTACATTAGTAACGCACATTCAGAACATATTTTCCAATAATACATACCTACCTACAATATGTTTGGACATAGAAGGTGCTTATAATAATGTTTGTCTTGACATACTTATGGAAAAAATGATTAGACATTTTCATATACCAGGTGCATTAGTGAAAAGCATTCTCAACTTTTAGACTTGCAGAAAAATTTATTTAAGATCAAATAACAATTAAAATTATAGGTCCTCGATATAACAACCTAGGACTTCTACAAGGATCAGTTTTGAGCCCTTTATTATTTAATCTATATACATCTAATTTGCACAATGTCTCCATAGTAAATAACAGTTTTAATATAATACAATACGCTGATGATAAGTGATAAGATAAGTAAAAAGGGTTCGAAATAGCACCAAGTAAATCTAGTCTATATATTTTCACCAGGCATAATCTCCCAAAAATAGACAAGTTAACAGTGAACAGTCGGGAAAATTATTTGTGTTCTTCATTTAAATACTGAGGGATGATTCGTGACCGTAAATTAACTTAGAAGTTACACATTGACTTCATGTTAAATAGATGTAATAAGGGATTAAATTTCCTTAAAGTAATTACTAAAACTTGGTGGGGAGCCGATGTAGAAACTGCTTACTTTTTTATCGATCGTACATATACGATCAATCATAGGGAATATAGATGTGTTTCAAAATACAACATTACGGATTTGCCTAGGTACTATGAAATCAACTCCAACCAATTAGTTATATGTTGAAACACTAGAATTTCCACTCAAATATAGAAAAGAATATCTTAGTAAAACATTTCTGATTAACATTAGGCATAGAAACCTCTCGTTTTACTGCAGTATTAGCAAATTTAATAATGCAGATTTAAGAAATAAATATTGGATCCACAAAAACTCTCCTTCACTTTGTGACGTTTTTAGAAATCTCTCAAATTGCGATTAGACCAACTCATACACATACAATAATTCAAACTTTAAAGAATTTTTATGTTTTTTGCAAACTGTTACGGTAATTAAACCAAGGTCCCATGTAAATACTACAATCGGCTACAATATTTTAAGGAATTTATTAGAAAACTGGCCAGCATCAACAGGTATTTATACAGACGCATCAAAGTCTTCTTTTGGCACTGGATGCGCTTTTTATATTCCTTCAAAAAGTATAGAAAACATGTTTACTCTAGATCATAATTTTTCAATTTTTACTACTGAAGCCATAGCAATTTATGAAGCATTAAAGAACTTTAAATATAAGTATGTTTGAATTTCAACAGGAACAAAGAACAGTTTGATTTTTGTGGATTAAAGCTCACATAGGGCTTGAGCATAATGAATTAATGAGCATGTAGATATATTAGCTAAGAAAGCCGTTGATTTTGGTGCGAAAATAGATTATAAGCTCTGCATACCAGATATATTTGTAACAATTAAGAATATTGTAAACAATCAGTGGAAACAAGAATATCATGAATATAGTTAACACTATAACTAACAATATAATATGCACTCATACAACCCACAATCCTGAGTGAATTTTGGTTTCAAAATTACTCTGTTCCACGTAGATACATTACATTTATTATCAGAATGAAATCAGGATGAGCCGGATAACGCATGTTATCCGACTTATCTGGCAAAACTTAAAATTGTAAATTCCAATTTATGTGAAGTTTGTAAAAAGAAGCAGATTTAAACCACCTTTTCTTTGAATGTACAAAATATATACAAAAAGCTGACGACTTAATAAAACATTTAATCAAACATAAAATCCTTCCACCCTCTAACCCTCTTTGTTACCTTTTGTCATTAATAGACTTCGGCAAATATGCAAATAAAAATGTAGAAAATATGCGCATAAATATGCACGTGTTTACCCGAAAATATGCAAATATTTTACAAAATATGCATAAAATTAAATAAAAAAATCGTAAAATAGTAACAATTTTATTTAAAAAAAAAAGTGTACATAACTAAATATTTCCTACTATTATTATACTACATGACGCAAATTCTGTTATTAATGCTGTGGTTTCGAACAATGACAGTTTTGGTGATTCTAACTGAGTAATTGTTTTTTGAACAAAACTAAAATTTGATTTTATAAATGAAAGTTCTTGTTGAAGCAAGTTACTCTGAAAAGTTTGTTTAGAATCCAAAAGAGATTGGGAACTTTCATCTGTTAACGTATCAATTATGTTCTTTATTTTAACAAAATGATCTGCATAAAAATTAGCTGCTTCTAACCATGTTTCCCATCGTGTTAAAATAGGTTGTGGTGGAAGAGGAATGTTAGGTAACATTTCTTTATAAAGTTGAATTCTTATAGGAGATTTAAGAAATACTTTTTTGACACTGGATATCATGGTATTTACAAGAGGAAACTTTTTTCGTATTTCCTCTGCAACTCTGTTTAATCCATGCGCTACACAAGTAACATGTATTAAATCTGGGAAAAATATTTTTAAATTTTGTCCTGCTTTCACTATATAAGGAGCAGCATCCGATAAAATAAGCAGTAATTTATTAGAAGGAATAGTTGTCGGAAGAAAAAAAGTTGCTAATGTTTCTTGTATAAAACGCGAAATTGTTAAAGCTTTTGTTTTCTCAAGTTGCTGGCATGAAATAAGATGAGATTTTGGTAAGGTATCTTCTTTAAGAACACCAATCAATAAATGAGCAATATACTTTCCTGATGAATCAGTATACAGTCTACAGATATGTAAAAATAATTATCTGCAATTTCTTCCTTAATATTAATTAACACCGACGAGTATAG
Source organism: Diabrotica undecimpunctata (assembly GCF_040954645.1). NCBI lineage: Eukaryota > Metazoa > Arthropoda > Insecta > Coleoptera > Chrysomelidae > Diabrotica > Diabrotica undecimpunctata. Next base: position 20,668,802 of record NC_092813.1, read on the forward strand.
CCCGTTCACATTATTTTTTCTTAGAGACCGATCACTTGGAACATTAAGTTTGCAATATTTTTTTAGAAACGAACTAAAATTTACATTTGCTAATTTTGTAAGCGGTATGTTTGCAGACACTAATGCGCGACACAAGCCTTCATTAAAAGTTTCTTGCTCATCTAATTTTTTTGAAGTAGATTGGAAACATTTAGCCATTGAAGTTTGATGTTTTCCTCCTATTTTTCCTTTTTTTGCAATGTGTGAAGCAGTTCTCACATGTTGGTCTATCTGAAATTTCTTCTCACATGCTATCTATAAATAAATAAATAAATTAGATATTTAATAGAAAATATTAGATACTTACAATTTTGCCACAGACTGAACAGTAGATTTTTCCCATATCCATAGACAGCTCTTTATAAGGTTTAATCCAAGTTGAAGCACTGGTTGTTTTAGGCATTATAAAATCACAATCTTCCGTTTTGTTACGCACAACGAGTGTTTACGCTTTGAATATCAAAACAAAAATGATTTACAAATCTGAGCATCAAATTAGAAATGTTTAGGTACCTAATTCAATAAACTGGGAGATTTTGGAAAATCCCTAAATTAGGAACAAAACTATTAGCCGTTTACCTGCTGTTAAGATACAATAAATTGTAGATAGATTTGGGGATTAGATCATAAAATGCAAATGAGCGAACCCTTAGCGATTATCCAATAACTGAATGCCTCAGTGACCGAGACTTTCTAAGAATGTTGAGGGCTACTTAAATTGATCTTCTTTGAAATTGTAAATGTTTTGTACCTGTAGAGATTACGTACTTAGATCATTTCTTGATTAAAATGACTACTAAATTTTATACAAGAATTGAAATAAATTGGTATGTTTAAAAATTTTCAAATACAGTATAAAAATCTGAACTTTTATGCACTTTATGCAAACTTTTATACAAATATGCCAAAATATGAAATATTTGCATAAAATATGCACAATATGCAAAATATGCAATATGCATATTTGCCGAAGTCTAGTCATTAAATAACAAAATTTTATATAATTACTTAACAGAATTTATTTCGAGAAATAACCTAAATTTCTAAGCCCAGTTAAAATAGTAACCTTTGTTTTATTCCATTTGTTTTAAACCTATTATCCGTGACCCAGTCTAGTTTATGTTTTAATTCAATGTCTTGATGAGTCGCTAGACGAGAAGCGAGTAACCATGTTTGTTCCTTTACTGATAACCAAATATGCATTGTGATAATTATTTTCTCTTCTTTCCTTTGGGAAGAACTTAAAAAAGTTGTGACTTTTTTACCTTTTAGCACCTTCAAACGAACTCAATTTAAATTTACGAGTTTTGTCAAAAGATACCAACAGAAAACAGCTCCAAATTTAATAGACCTACAGAATGTGTTTCATTTTTCATCTAAAACAAAAATATTTTTCGTCTGGTCTGATTAACTCTCTTTTATTTACGTGGTAAACAAAACTTGTTCTATTTATATCATAAAGGTAAACAACAGATAAATATATGAGTTTTATGTAAAATAACAAGGAAAATCAGTTCCAATTTTACTAGGACAATACCGTGTGTTGTATTTTCCTTCTTAAACAAAATAATTTTTCTTCAATTCCAATTCACTGTATTATGTTTACATTGAACAGGAAACTCCTTTTACTTGCACCATCAGACAAACTCGATTTAAGTTTAAAACTTTAACAAAAGGTACCAACAGAAAACAGCTCAAAATTTATTAGTCCTATAGAATGTGTTTTATTTTCCATTTAAAACAAAAATATTTCTCGTCAGGTGTGATTCACTCTATTATATTTACGCGGTAAACAAAACTTGTAAAACTATTTATAGCATAAAATAAACAACAACTAAATATACGAGTTTTACCTGAAAGAACAAAGAGAAACCAGCTCCAATTACACTAGGGCTATACCATGTGTTTTATTTTTCATCGAAAATAAAAATATTTTTGGTCATGTCCGCTTCACTCTATAATATTAATGTTGCACAGGAAACTTCTTTTATTTGCACCATCAGATAAAATCGAGCTAAATATACGAGTTTTATAAGATGTGACAAACAGAAAACAGCTCCAAGTTTTGTCAGGATTCACTCTAATATATTTGCATTGTAAAAGAAACTTATTCTATTAATATCACAAGAGAAGCACCAGCTAAATATATGAGTTTGACCTAGAACAGAGACAAAATAGATTCACTCTTCCTAGGGCTATTCCATGTGTTTTACTTTCCATCTAAAACCAAATTATTTCGTTAGGTCAAATTCACTGTATTATATTTACGTTGTACATGAAACTTGTTGCTGCACCATGCGTTTTATTTTCCTTCTGAAACAAAATTATTTTTCATCAGTTCAGATTCACACTACTATTTTTTCGTTTTAAACGAAACTTGTTCTATTCATATCATAAGATAAACATGAGTTTAATATATGAGTTTTGTTGGAAGGTACCTATAGAAAACAGCTCCAAATTTACTAGACCTATAGAATGTGTTTTATTTTCCTTCTAAAACAAAATTAGTTTTCGTAGGTATGATTACACTGTATTATATTTATTTTGTACAGGAGACTTGGTAATGCACTATTTTAATGCACGTATGTTTTAATATCCTTCTAAATAAAATTATATTTTGTCAAGTCCGATTTACTGTATTATATTTACCATGTACAGGAATCTTGTTCTATTTATAACATAAGATAAATACGAGCTAAATATACGAGTTTACCTTAAAAAATAAAGAGAAAATAAATCCAATTACACTGGGGCAATACCATGTGTTTTATTTTCCATCTAAATTAAAATCATTTTTTGTCGGAACTAATTTACTGTATTATATTTACGTTTTACAGGAAACTTGTTGCACCATGTGTTATATTTTCCTTCTAAAACAAAATTATTTTTGTCAGTTCAGATTCACACTACTTTTTTTTATTGTAAACGAAATTTGTTCTATTCATATCCTAATATAAACACCAGCTAAATATACGAGTTTTACCTAAAAGAACAAAAAACAAATAGCTCCAATTTTACTAGCACTACACCATATGTTTTATTTTCCTTCTTAAACACAATAATTGTTTGTCAGGTCCAATTCACTGTATTAAGTTTACTTTGAACAGAAAACTCTTTCTATTAGCACCATCAGACAAACTCGATTTAAATTTACGAGTTTTGTCAGAAAGAACCAACAGAAAATAGCTCCAAATTTAGTAGACTTACAGAAAGTGTTTTATTTTCCATCTAAATTAAAAATATTTTTCGTCAGGTCTAATTCTCTGCATTATATTTATGTTTTAGAGGAAACTTGTTGATGCATCATGTGTTTTATTTTCCTTTTAAAACAAAATTAGTTTTCGTATGTCCGATTCAGTGCTTTATATTTATGTTGTACAGGAAACTTGTTCTGTTGATAACATAAGATAAATACGGGCTAAATATACGACCATTACCTAAGAAAACGAAGAGAAAACAGATCCAGTTCTACTAGGGCTATACCATGTATTTTATTTTCCAAATAAAACAAGAATATTTTTCTTTAGGTCCGATTCACTCTATTATATTTACGTTGTAAACAAAACTTGTTTTATTAATATCGTAAGACAAATATCAGCTAAATATATGAGTTGTGCCTGAAAGATAAGAAAAAAAGGGCTAAATTATCCTAGGGCTATATGATGAGTGTTATTTTTCATCTAAGGCAAAATTATTTGTTAGGTTTGATTCTCTCTATTATACTTAAGTTGAATACAAAACATATTGATGCACGATGTGTTTTATTTTCATTCTACGACAAAATTATTTTTTATCAGTTCAGATTCAGAGAAAACAGTTTTACTTTTAGCAGGGCTATTCCATGTGTTTTACTTTCCATCTAAGTAAAAGGGCTAGGACAGTTCTGGCTATTTTCCCATGTTAAATCCCATAAGAAATCGCTAAGGTCCATTCTGCTCGTTTTTGGCTCATTTCGTGGTGGGGGTAAAACAGCTCATCGGATCGCGACGTATGAGGTATTGTTGGAACCGTACGCGCAACGGGTATCGCGCAGCTATGGGTAACACTGTTTTGGCTACGAGGTGGTGGTGGTAGGGCGAAGGAGGGGCGAGTGGGGCCGTCGAGGGGTGCGGGGGGACAGGGGTACTCGAGGTGTCGTCGATACATGAAAATAGCGTTAATTCTTTTTCTTTTGTGAAAAATCGTCCAAACGTGAAAATAGCGTGAATTCTTCTTCTTTTCGTATCGTTCAAACTTGAAAATAGCGTCAATTCTTTTAAAGTGTAACAGGAGTTCTTGGAAAAAGGGGGCGTTGGCTCGGCGGATCGCGATGTATGACATGTCAAACGAACGGGAAGGGGACGGGGAACACGCAGAGAGAAAAAACAAAGATGGCGGCATAGTCAAAACGACACTATAACGTATCGCCGTGTCTATTGGTCCGATTGCAACGTATGAGGCGTCAAACGAAAGGTGAGAGAATAACGAATACATCAAAATGAAAATATGAAACAAAATCAATGCCAAAACGACACTATAACGTATCTCCTGGTCTATTGGTCCGATTGCAACGTATAAGGCGTCAAATGAAAGAGGAAGGGGTAATGAATACATGGAGATAAAAAACAACAACGTATGAGGTATCAAACGAATATAACGTACAGCAGCGGCTATCGCCGGAAATGAAAAGAATGGGAATGTACAACATCGTGACGTGTGAGGTATCGTTGGAAAGGGGAGGAGGTAACGAATATGTCAAAGCAAAAAAAAACAAAGATGGCGGCATTGCCAAAAGGATACTAAGCTTGTAGCGTCTAAACGGCTCAACGTATAACAATGTGTAAGGTATCGATGGAAAGGGGAGGGACAAACGAATACTTTAACATGAAAATAAAGATGACGTCATTGCCAAAAGGACACTAAGCTTGTAAAGCCTAAACAGCTCAACGAACAACAACGTGCAAGGTATCAATAGAATTGGGAGGTGGTAACGAATATGTTAAGACAAAAAAGCAAACGCAAAGACAATGCCAAAACAGCACTATATCGTTTTTGTGTTGTTATTAGTCAGATTACTACTTGTAACACGTTAAATAAAAGAGGGGGGGATATCCAATACTTTTACACAAAAACAAAGACAAGACATTGCCAAAAAGGCACTACACCATATCTTCGTTTCTATTGGTCCGATCTTCGCGAATGAGGGCTCGTTGGAAAGAGGAGAAGATATCAAAATATGTTATCATAAAAACAAAGACAAAGACATTGTCAAAATGGCACTATATCGGATTTTTGTTGCTATTGATCGAATTTTAGCATAATAGACGTTGAAGGAATGGAGAGTAGTCACTGAGGCTAACAGAGAAACAAACATGACAACATTGTGAAAACGACGCTAAATCATATCTTTGTTGCTATTGGGCCTATTTAGAAGGGGATTCCACGAACATTACAGTTCATCGAAACAATCGACCAATGGTGGTATAGGAACATCCACAAGTAAACGCCTGAATGGTGACATGTCAACGCCCAATGATGACATGTAAACGCCCCAAACCGTGGTGTTACGTATTCTCGTTTCACCAGGCCCTAACCAATACGTACCCTCATGCACCACACCCCAACATGTATCGACCACTGATGACATAGGAACGGTAAGTAAACACCTGAATGGTAACATGTAAACGCCTCTCAAAACAATGAGAATGAAGTCATGACCAAAGAGATTCCACCCCGAGGCGCGCAGTCGTGTGGGATAAAAGTCGACCTGATAGAGGTTACATGATTGAATAAAACTCAGTATGTATCAAGCCTTCTAAGAAGTAAGATGGATAAATCAAGTTGTTCAGAGGTCCGAACGCAGTCAGAAAAATAAAACGCTTAAATTTAGATGATATACTTATTGATCAATGGATGACAAACACAGAAATTACCTGCTATATCTTTTATATCAGCGAAGAACCAGTACCGTTTGTTCTATTATCAAAATGCAACTTTGATCCAGTCAGACAGCGTGATGTACCAAGAGTATTAGATTACGTATATACATTACCTCATCATCGAAAAAGAGGATACGCATGCAAACTTATAGAACATGTAAAGAAAAATAACCAATTCACAGCATTTTGCTCCAACAAAGAATCGGAACGGTTGTTTGGTAAATGTAAATTTGTTAATCATGGAATAACGAATTATACTGTAATGTTTAGATATCCATAATAAAAACGAAATAAACATATAAACAACATATCGTGCTTTATTTCTTCCACACTTATTTCAGTCTACCACACTGTACTCTGTAATAACGGAATAGGTAATAGAATATAGAAAAACGTGATATTCTCAAAGGACATACGATGGGTATATCGCATCAGAATGACTAGAAAATAATTCACAGGTAACCTATCGATGTTTAGCAATTTTAAACTTCGGACAACAACATGTAACGTACCCTAACTGTAAACGAACTGGAACAGATATCTAACGCGATCGAACATATAGCAGACGTATACCTGATACTATCTAACGCATAGGAGATGTATAGCAGACGCGTTCTAACTCATATCAGACGTATAACAGTTGTATACTAGACTCAAGATAGGACAGAACAATCGCTAAAGAAAATCTGTCGGAAAAAAAAACGAAATTTGTCAGAGTAAGAAATGAAAGAATAGTAAGAAATTATGTGCGTTAATCAGAGAATAACGAAGGACATCGCAACTACACTGGTATGGACACGTCCACAAAATGGGCGACAACAAAATAACAAAAAAGTATTATATTGGACACAACAGGAAAGACGGAAATGTAGTTCATCAGCTACTATACATAAATATATAAATCTCATCTAAGCAGTCATTACAAGTATCCTCCGAATAGTAACTACTATACACAACTCACAAATACGATTATTGGTATGCGATAACGTTTTATTGGATAATATATTTTATCTACAACAATCACTATTTTACAACGATATTCAGATATAATCCAATTATAACGAGGACTAAAAACGAATTTACCATTCTTCCAGTATGTTCAAACAACTAGCGAATATTACTCGACATAGAAATGAGTTGGATGATCACAAACCGACAAGGACCTAAACGTTCTCTACAAGCCACTTCTGAACGACCACTACTATACACAAATCTCCACTGAACGTACAATTCGACAAGAGTCTCCGCTGAACACTCACTAATACACACAGATCTCATCTGAACGTATAATTAGTCAAGAGTCTTATCTACATATCCACTACTATACATAAATCTCCAAGATGACTATTTTTCGATTTGATGCATATTATATTTTATCTACATAATTACCATTTTACAATGATATTCAGATATAATCCAATTATGACGAAGACTAACCAACGAATGATTACCATCCATAAATTATGTTCAAATAAACTAACGTGCCGAAAGACCATTACAATATATCTTCGTTGTTATTTATCCGATTTTGACGTACAAGGCGTCAAATGAAAGGTGAAAGGAAAGCGTAAATATGTGCATACTATAGTTTATCTACGACGAGCAAGTAATTTATTGTTTTAAAGTGGATAATGAACATTGCGCTCTGTAAGAATATATGTTGGTTATAGACGGTTCTTCGATAGCCATCAGGCAACAATTTCCCCTGATCATGTTTATAAAACATACAGAATGCACTGTATATACCTAACCCTAGTTGACAGCGCACTTTGCAGGTCCCGTCTCACGATCAACTAATAGGTTTAAGTACAACTCCCTTCGTGAAGGTACACAAGCGTGAATCCGTGCAGAAAAATGTCGACCATCCTTTTTATACTCCGGAAAGGACCATCAAATATTCAACGTTAAAATATTTCAGGTGTATTAACAAAGAAAAATTAAATTAAATACATTTTTAGATTATATATAATTATAGAGTATATATAGTTTTAGAGTATATACTTTGGATGTGAAAATTGAAAGTAAATATATTATGTTAGATAAAAGAAAAACTCAGCCATCGAGTAAAGATATGACTACCACAATACGCTACGGTAACTCTAAGACAGAAATGATGTACATGAAATGATAGAAAAACATGTATAAAATATCTGATATAGAACCATGTAAGACAGAAAGCATGGACAATAATGATGGAAAATGTATAAAATATCCGACATAGAAACATGTAAGACAGAAAAGCTGTACATAAAATGATGGAAAATGTATAAAATATCTGACGTAGAAACACGTAAGAAAGAAATGCTGTACATAAAAATGTATGAAATACCTGACATAGAAACACATAAGGCAGAAAGCATGGACAATAATGAATGAAAATGTATAAAATATATGACATAGAAACACGAAAGGTAGAAAGCATGAATAATAATGATAGAAAATGTATAAAATTGCATGTTTTAAATAATACATAAATTAATAAACAATATGAAAAAACCTGGAAAAAAATAATGGATAACAGATTTGGTATAAAACCAAAATTTTAAAATATTTTTTGTATGTCTCTATTTTTTTTAATCAACAATTACTTTATTATTTGTGAAATGCACTGTTCCATTTTAAAAACGAGAAAATTAAACAATATATTTACAAATAATATTGCATGTTTTAAATAATGCAGAAATAAATTACATACATAATGACAAACTTAGAATGATGGTGTATAAAATTAAATACAAGCCCTCTAAAATATATAAAATAGTACATACTTTGTTTAAATTGTTTTACTTGTAGCACAAATTTTTTGTAACACAAAACGAACACGTTATTACAAAGGTGAACTACTTTTCTGTCTTACATGTTTCTACGTCAGATATTTTATACATTTTCCAACAATATTGTCCATGCTTTCTGCCTTACGTGTTTTTATGTCAGATATTTGATATATTTTTTTTTATCATTATTGCCCATGCTTTCTGCCTTACGTGTTTCTATGTCAGATTTTTTCTATCATTTTATGTACAGCAGTTATATTTTATATATTTTCTATCATTATTGTCCATGCATTCTGCCCTACGTGATTGTATGTCAGATATTTTACACATTTTCTGTCATTTTATGTACAGCATTTCTTTCTTACGTGTTCCTATGTCAGATATTTTTTACATTTTACATCATAATTGTCCATGCTTTCATTCTTACGTGTTTCTATGTTAGATATTTTATACATTTTTTATCATCCTTTCCAGTACTTCTCAATTTTTATTTGATATTTTATACATTTTCCATCATGATTGTCCATGCTTTCTCTCTTACATGTTTCTATGTCAGATATTTCATACATTTTTATGTACAGCATTTCTTTTTTACGTGTTTCTATGTTAGATGTTTTATTCATTTTCTATCATTTTATGTACAACATTTTTTTTCGTGTTTCTAAGAACTTTTAAATTTTCTCAATTTATATTTTACGAGTAACTTTTAATCAACCTCGTATATATTTTATCCACAACAAATAGTCTAAAACCAAAAATTCGTTGATTTTCCAATTTATATATTACTAGTAATTTGCGAGTAACTTCTATTATATAATTAAACTTATAAATCTTTATAAATATTCCAACCAGCGGATGTGCATTTCCTTTTAACATTTCTCACACGGTCGTCGGAAACACGTGCAACAATTTTTTTCAAGAATCAGCTTGTTAGTCATATAGGTATACATATACGGCTGGACGTAATATGATGCGAAATACTGCTAACGAGAACTTTAGCGGATATTATTACATTCCTTTTTAACATTCTCTCACGATTCAGCGTTTTTACAGTCGAGAATATCCGGTGCACGTGTAAACAAGCTTCAGCTTGCAATTGTCGATAATTTCCAGTCGAGTTACGTCATACCAGCCTACCTATTTAATGAACGAATCCATTCTGTTATACTCAGTCTGCAGTTCACCTTTGTAATAACGTGTTCGTTTTGTGTTACAAAAAATTTGTGCTACAAGTAAAACAATTTAAACAAAGTATGTACTATTTTATATATTTTAGAGGGCTTGTATTTGATTTTATACACCATCATTCTAAGTTTGTCATTATGTATAAAATTTATTTCTGCATTATTTAAAACGTGCAATATTATTTGTAAATATTGTTGTGAATTTATTAAGGTTCAATATTTATAACACTTATGAATTTAATTTATTTTTTATTTATATTAACTTATCTGACAATAATTTATATATACCCGTACGTAACAATTAAATTCGCGAGCGCGTCTTCAGAATTAACTGTCTGCTTCAATGAAAAATCCATTATTATATATGAAGCCACAACTGGCCTAGAATTCTCTGATTTATACTAGAAGTTCATCGTCTGACCGGTTTTCTATTCTGCCAGCAGGTAGGATCACCCCGTATAATCTACAACATATTAGAATTAGTCATCATACATTTACAGTTATTTTTAGGCCAGGATATTTATCGTAACATTGCCCCCCTCTTAAAAGATGGTTCCTCCTGGAACCTTGTCGGGACTGGAACCGGAACTGTATGCTGGTATCGGCAACTGGACCCCATTTTACAACTTCCAGTTGTATAAAAATGACAAGGGACGGTTTTCTCTCCGCACCAGTAACTATGGGGATTGCAACAGACTAACACCTGGACTTCGGTGTCTTTGAAGATCTCCTCCACCATATTTCGGATAACACTCCAATCTAATTGGCGGCACTCCAACTTTGGCATGGCTAACTTTTGCACGTCGGACTCTAGTACGTGCTCTCTCAATTGAAGTAAGGCTTCCCATACATCTCGGTACGTAGGTTGGTCACGGGCAGTGTCTTTTGTCACCAGGTAGAAAAGGTAACGTGATGCATCTTGGAGTTTCAAGGTTTTACCGGGAACTGGCACTTGGCATTGAAGTTCTGCAACTCGACCAAACTTCCTTCTAAAGACGGATGCCAACCCTGGCGCGTCTTTGATACTGGCCGGGACGGTAAGGGCCAGCGAGTAGTCATCGGGGAGCGCGAGTAGATCTTGCTTTTCTTCAGTGGTAACACCATGTCTCGCTTTACCGGTACCTCCATAGGCACCCATGAATTCCTCAAACGTGAGGTCAGACACATCGTGGACTTGGTTTACTTCCACTTCTTCATCTACGTCGTGGTCACCTTCGAAAGATGCCAATGGGTTATGGTGTACTATCATCGGCTTTCCCCTCGGAATCTTGCTTATTCGGTAGATGACATCGTTGATCTTCTCCATGATGAGGTATGGACCTTCCCAAAACTGCTGCAATTTGGGAGAACAACCTTTTCGCTTCTTGGGATTATACAGCCATACTTTGTCGTTCTTCTTAAAGCAACCCTTTTCGGCTTGTGTATCGTACCGTTTCTTCATTCGGTCGCTAGCGATCTAAAGGTGGGAACGGACCAACTCATGTACATCGTCCATTCTTCTTCGTAATTCGATCACATAATCTTCACCTGCTACATCTTCTCCAGGTCGACATCCAAACTCGAGATCACAAAGTAGTCGCGTATTTCGCGTCCGAATAGGACTTTGGCCTGGTGTCTGGCCTGTTGTTTCGTTAACAGCAGATCTGTAGGCCATTGTGAAGAACGGAAGGTATTGGTCCCAGTCTCGCTGATGATCGGACACCATCTTTGTCAAATACTTGCCAACTGTCCTATTCATTCGTTCTACCATACCATCCGATTGCGGATGATACGCGGTAGTTCTTGTTTTCTTCATGCCTAGTCTATTACATATTCCTTGGAATAGATCGCTTTCGAAGTTCCTGCCTTGGTCACTATGTATCTCCAAAGGCACTCCAAATCGGCTGATATATTCTTGGATCAACTTATCTGCAACGGTGGCGGCCTTCTGGTCGGGAAGTGCGTAAATCTCGACCCACTTAGTAAAGTAATCCATTACTACCAACATGTACTTGCCTCCATTTTCACTTTCTGGAAATGGCCCAGCGATGTCCAAAGCTATTCTTTCAAACGGGCTTCCAACATTATATTGTCTCATAGGAGCTCTCCTTTTTCGGTAAGGCCCGTTACTCGTGGCACAAATAGTACATTTCTTACACCAGTCTTTTACATCGTCGGAACTGTTCATCCAACAAAACCGTTCCCAAATTCGCTGAAGGGTTTTCTTTACACCAAAATGCCCTCCCGATGGACGGTCGTGTAACTGACGAAGTACTTCGGCTATTCTGCTCTTTGGGATCACCAACTGTCTTCTCTTCTCTGAACCGTCATCATTTTCCAGGACTCGTTTGAGCAAGCCATCTTCGATGATAAATGAGTCCCACTGGGCCCAATACGTCTTATCTACTGAGCATAGGTTTGATATTTCCTGCCAAGGCGGTCGACGGTTTTCCTCTTTCCATTTTCGGATTTTCTGTATAACTGGATCTCTCTCTTGTTCTTCCCTTATTTTAGTAGGCGTCCAGTCGTCGTTGACAATCGTCGTTCTTAGCACTGCTGCTTCCTTGGATTCCGTTTTGTTGCAGTGGGAACACTCTGCTGGGCATGGCCTTCTGGAAAGAGAATCAGCGTTTCTATGGCTAACTCCGGCCCGGTGCTCAATCTTAAAATCGTATTCTTGGAGTCGTTCGATCCACCTGGCTATCTGACCCTCTGGATTCTTAAACTGCATCAACCACTTAAGGGCGGCATGGTCCGTTCGGATTAGAAACTTTCTGCCATAGAGGTATTGATAGAAGTGCTCTACTGATTTCACTACTGCCAGAAGTTCTCTTCTCGTGACGCAATAATTCCGTTCAGGTTTTGAAAGAACTTTACTAAAATATCCGAGAACTCGTTCCTGTCCTCCTTGAATCTGAGACAGCACTCCTCCAATTCCCACATTACTTGCATCCGTATCTAAGATGAACTCTCCTTCTGGCAGTGGATACCCTAAAATTGGTGCTGTTATTAAATGCTTTTTTAAGGTCTCAAAGGCATTTTGGCAGTCTGTATCCCAGCAGTATTCTCTTGCTTCCTCTATAAGTCGCGTTAATGGCTTAGCGATATCTGCAAACTTCTTAATAAACCTCCGGTAGTACATAGTCCAAGAAAACTTCTCACTTGATGTTTGTCAGTTGGTTTTGGCCATTCCTTAATGGAATCGATTTTTCCCTTATCCACAGCCACTCCTTCTTTACTGACTATATGACCCAGATAATTGACTTTACCTTGAAATAGCTGGCACTTCTTGGGGTTTAGCATCAATTGGGCAGCTTTAAGTCGATTAAAAACGTTTTCTAAATTCTTCAGATGTTCTTCGAATGTCTCCCCCAAGACGATTATGTCATCTAAATAAACCAGGCATGTTTTCCAATATAACCCTCTCAACACATTTTCCATGAGCCTCTCAAATGTCGCAGGAGCATTACAGAGTCCAAATGGCATAACGTTGAATTGCCACAATCCAGATCCTGTGGTGAAGGCTGTCTTTTCTTTATCTACTGGGTCCATTTCTACCTGCCAGTATCCAGACTTCAAATCCAAAGTAGAAAATAATTTACTTCTAGCCAATGTGTCCAATGTGTCATCGATCCGAGGCAACTATCATTCTTGGTAACGTTGTTCAGCAAACGGTAGTCCACACAGAACCTCGTCGTTCCGTCTTTCTTCTTAACCAGGACCACCGGAGAGACCCATGGGCTCGTAGAAGGTTCTATCACCCCGTCTTTCTTCATTTCCTGAACAATCGTTTCAGCTTCCTCTCTTTTCGCCTGTGGTAATCGTCGAGCTGTTTGACTTATTGGCTTAGCATTACCAGTATCAATTTTATGCTTAACAACGGTAGTTCTTCCCGTCTTTCCTCCTTTCGGTACGAAAATATCACGATACTGCCGAAGAAATTCCCTTAATTTCCTTTTCTCCATCCGATTTAGAGACTGTCCTGCAACTGCAACCATTTGGTCGAATTTGTCGTTGGCATTATCAGATGTTGTCGCCTGACGGATTATGGATGTCACAGGTACACAAGTTCCTACCTTTGTCTCTTTCTTGATGGTCACTGGGTAGTCATTGACATTGATAAGCCTCACAGGAATTTCCTTAGCCAAAGTCACCAATTCCTTTCCACGGCCAACCTCATCGTTGTGGTTCCAAGGCTCCATCATAACAGGTCTCCCTTCGTCCACAATTCCCTGTAGCCGCGCTACTATGATCGTTTCGCTTCTCGCAGGCACGACTGTATCTTCTTTAATGGCTGCTTGCACAGTGTTGTCATTATGTGGATGGAGAAATACTTCCTCGTTGCCAACTTTGATTACCTTATTCTTAAAATCCAATTGGAATCCATGCATATTCATTACGTCCATTCCTAATATAACATCCTCTTCGATGTCAGCAACTATAACAGTATGGACAAACTTTTCTGCTCCAATTCCCAATTGTACCTGGATTTCTCCATGAATGTTGGCATTTTCACCTGTAGCGGTCCGAAGTCGCAACCTCGTTGGTAACAGTTTCTTTCGGCTGTTTATAACTGTCGGGCGTATAATGGTTCTGGTCGCTCCGGTATCCACCAACAACGTATGTCTTTTACCATTTATTTCTCCATCTACATATACACTATCTTCACGACATTTCAAAGAAGCTATTAGTATAAGAGGGTCTTTGGAAAAGTTCCGGGTCGAAGCTGCTCCCCTAAAGCCGACTCGTTCTGGTTTTCCTGATGGTGAGTTTCTTGATTTTATGGTCTTGGTTTTCTTGCATGTAATAATTTTCATCATATTAACGAGCTGGTCAAGTTTATCTTCATCTCCTTTCTCTTTTACAGTCCTAACTTTACTGTATCCTTCAGAGGCCTGCGTAGCTGACTCGTATTCGAGGGCGGCGGATAAGACATCAACCAGCGTCTTGTGACGAGCTAATCGTAGTGTTTTCTGCATTTCATGATCACGAAGACCATCAATAAACGTTTGAACGGCCAACTTTTCCATCATATCTTCGGGAGCTGTTGGATAAGCATATCGTACCAATCTGGCAATATCTACCTCATATTCTTGAAGAGCCTCATCTTTCTTTTGTCTTCGATTTTTAAGCTGCGACTGATATACATGTTCCAGATGTTCGTGGCCATATCGCATATTTAACCTCTTCTTCAGTTGTTCGAAATCATCGGTCTCCTCTACGGCTATGGTCTGAAGCACATCTAAGGCATCTCCTCGAAGAGCGATAGTCAGGTTTACAGCCTTTTCTTTTTCAGACCATCCATTCGCTCTTGCAGCTGATTCGAACTGTTTCATGTAGTTATTCCATGACGATTTTCCGTCGAAAGTTGGGACCTTCACATGGACAGAACCTCCACTTCCTTCAAATTTCGGCCGTATTTCCAACTAACATTTCGTCTCGTCTTCTTTTATCTCCACTGTAATCGGATTGTTACCTCTCTCTGCTGTCCCTGTTTCCTCCATCTTCCTTTCCATCTCTTTAATCTTTTCTTCGAAGGCCAACATATCGGCAGCAACTTGATTTTTTAACGAAGACATTCTATCGTCCAGGGCAGACATCTCAGAAGTGACTTTAGAGATTTCCGAAGAGATGTTAGCAGAAACTTTGCTTTCCAGAGAAGAAATCTCGTTAGAAACTTTGTTCTCCAATGATGCGATGTCGCCGGAAACTTTGTTCTCTAATGATGCGATGTCACCAGAAACTTTCAAAATATCGTCAGAAACTTTGTTCTCTAATGATGCGATGTCACCAGAAACTTTCGCAATTGACGAGATAACAGCAACATGCTTGTCTTCAAATATATAAGTTTCCGGATCCAAACCTTCTTCTTTTAAAGCGTTCTTTAGTCGTTGGACTAAATCAGCCTTTTTCCGGGTAGAAGCTAATTCCCTATCTTCAAGATGCCTTCTTAAATCCGTAACTGTGAGCTCATAAATCGTAGTCATTTTCACAATTTATAAATATTCACTTGTATTATTATTATAAGTCTAATTTATGTTCGATCCAACTTCTAACACCATTTGTTGTGAATTTATTAAAAGGTTCAATATTTATAACACTTATGGATTTAATTTATTTTTTATTTATATTAACTTATCTGACAATAATTTATATATATCCGTACGTAACAATTAAATTCGCGAGCGCGTCTTCAGAATTAACTGTCTGCTTCAATGAAAAATCCATTATTATATATGAAGCCACAACTGGCCTAGAATTCTCTGATTTATACTAGAAGGTCATCGTCTGACCGGTTTTCTATTCTGCCAGCAGGTAGAATCATCTCGTATAATCTACAACATATTAGAATTAGTCATCATATATTTACAGTTATTTTTAGGCCAGGATATTTATCGTAATAATATGTTGTTTAATTTTCTCGTTTTTAAAATGGAACAGTGCATTTCACAAATAATAAAGTAATTGTTGATTAAAAAAAAATAGAGACATACAAAAAATATTTTAAAATTTTGGTTTTATACCAAATCTGTTATCCATTATTTTTTTCCAGGTTTTTTCATATTGTTTATTAATTTATGTATTATTTAAAACATGCAATTTTATACATTTTCTATCATTATTATCCATGCTTTCTGCCTTACGTGTTTCTATGTCATATATTTTATAAATTTTCATTCATTATTGTCCATGCTTTCTGCCTTATGTGTTTCTATGTCAGGTATTTCATACATTTTTATGTACAGCATTTCTTTCTTACGTGTTTCTACGTCAGATATTTTATACATTTTCCATCATTTTATGTACAGCTTTTCTGTCTTACATGTTTCTATGTCAGATATTTTATACATTTTCTATCATTATTGTCCATGCTTTCTGCCTTACGTGTTTGTATTTCAGATATTTCACACATTTTCTATCATTTTATGTACAGCGTTTATTTTTTATGTGTTTCTATGTCGGATATTTTATACATTTTCTATCATTATTGTCCATGCTTTCTGTCTTACATGGTTCTATATCAGATATTTTATACATGTTTTTCTATCATTTCATGTACATCATTTCTGTCTTAGAGTTACCGTAGCGTATTGTGGTAGTCATATCTTTACTCGATGGCTGAGTTTTTCTTTTATCTAACATAATATATTAACTTTCAATTTTCACATCCAAAGTATATACTCTAAAACTATATATACTCTATAATTATATTTATTTTAATTTTTCTTTGTTAATATACCTGAAATATTTTAACGTTAAATATTTGATGGTCCTTTACGGAGTATAAAAAGGATGGTCGACATTTTCCAGCACGGATTCACGCTTGTGTACCTTCACGAAGGGAGTTGTACTTAAACCTATTAGTTGATCGTAAGACGGGACCTGCAAAGTGCGCTGTCAACTAGGGTTAGGTATATACAGTGCATTCCGTATGTTTTATAAACATGACCAGGGGAAATTGTTGCCTGATGGCTATCGAAGAACCGTCTATGACCAACATATATTGTTACAGAGAGCAATGTTCATTATCCACTTTAAAACAATAAATTACTTGCTCGTCGTAGATAAACTATAGTATGCACATATTTACGCTTTCCTTTCACCTTTCATTTAACGCCTTGTACGTCAAAATCGGATAACTAACAACGAAGATATATTGTAATGGTCTTTCGGCACGTTAGTTTGTTTGAACATAATTTATGGATGGTAATCATTCGTTGGTTAGTCTTTGGAAGAATGGGAAATTCGTTTTTAGTCCTCGTTATAATTGGATTATATCTGAATATCGTTGTAAAATAGTAATTGTTGTAGATAAAATATATTATGCAATAAAACGTTATCGCATACCAATAATCGTATTTGTGAGTTGTGTATAGTAGTTACTATTCGGAGGATACTTGTAATGACTGCTTAGATGAGATTTATATATTTATGTATAGTAGCTGATGACCTACATTTCCGTCTTTCCTGTTGTGTCCAATATAATACTTTTTTGTTATTTTGGTGTCGCCCATTTTGTGGACGTGTCCATACCCGTGACGTTGCGATGTCCTTCGTTATTCTCTGATTAACGACCATAATTTCTTACGATTCTTTCATTTCTTACTGTGACAAATTTCGTTTTTTTTTCGACAGATTTTCTTTAGCGATTGTTCTGTCCTATCTGGAGTCTAGTATACAACAGTTATACGTCTGATATGAGTTAGAACGCGTCTGCTATACATCTCATATGCGTTAGATAGTGTCAGGTATACGTCTGCTATATGTTCGATCGCGTTAGATATCTGTTACAGTTAGGGTACGTTACATGTTGTTGTCCGAAGTTTAAAATTGCTAAACATCGCTAGGTTACCTGTGAATTATTTTCTAGTCATTCTGATGCGATATACCCATCGTATGGCCTTTGAGAATATCACGTTTTTCTATATTCTATTACCTATTTCGTTACTACAGAGTACAGTGTGGTAGACTGAAATAAGTGTGGAAGAAATAAAGCACGATATGTTGTTTATATGTTTATTTCGATTTTATTATGGATATCTATACATTACAGTATAATTCGTTATTCCATGATTAACACATTTACATTTACCAAACAACCGTTCCGATTCTTTGTTGGAGCAAAATGCTGTGAATTGGTTATTTTTCTTTACATGTTCTATAAGTTTGCATGCGTATCCTCTTTTTCGATGATGAGGTAATGTATATACGTAATCTAATACTCTTGGTACATCACGCTGTCTGAGTGGATCAAAGGTGCATTTTGATAATAGAACAAACGGTACTGGTTCTTTGCTGATATAAAAGATATAGCAGGTAATTTCTGTGTTTGTCATCCATTGATCAATAAGTATGTCATCTAAATTTAAGCGTTTTATTTTTCTGACTGCGTTCGGACCTCTGAACAACTTGATTTATCCATCTTACTTCTTAGAAGGCTTGATACATACTGAATTTTATTCAATCATGTAACCTCTATCAGGTCGACTTTTATCCCACACGACTGCGCGCCTCGGGGTGGAATCTCTTTGGTCATGACTTCATTCTCATTGTGTTGAGGGGCATTTACATGTAACCATTCAGGTGTTTACTTACCGTTCCTATGTCATCAGTGGTCGATACATGTTGGGGTGTGGTGCATGAGGGTACGTATTGGTTAGGGCCTGGTGATACGAGAATACGTAACACCACGGTTTGGGGCGTTTACATGTCATCATTGGGCGTTGACATGTCACCATTCAGGCGTTTACTTGTAAATGTTCCTATACCACCATTGGTCGATTGTTTCGATGAACTGTAATGTACGTGGAATCCCCTTCTAAATAGGTCCAATAGCAACAAAGATATGATTTAGCGTCGTTTTCACAGTGTTGTCATGTTTGTTTCTCTGTTAGCCTCAGTGACTACTCTCCATTCCTTCAACGTCTATTATGCTAAAATTCGATCAATAGCAACAAAGATCCGATATAGTGCCATTTTGACAATGTCTTTGTCTTTGTTTTTATGATAACATATTTTGATATCTTCTCCTCTTTCCAACGAGCCCTCATTCGCGAAGATCGGACCAATAGAAACGAAGATATGGTGTAGTGCCTTTTTGGCAATGTCTTGTCTTTGTTTTTGTGTAAAAGTATTGGATATCCCCTCCTCTTTTATTTAACGTTTTACACGTAGTAATCTGACTAATAACAACACAGAAACGATATAGTGCTGTTTTGACATTGTCTTTGCGTTTGCTTTTTTGTCTTAACATATTCGTTCTTCTTCTCGTGCCACTCCTAGCGGAGATTGGAAATCATCCTGGCCACTGCGACTTTGTTAGCAGCGCGCCTAAAAAGTTCAATCGAACTACACCCGAACCATTCACGTAGATTACAAAGCCACGATATTTTTCTTCTTCCCACACTTCTTTTGCCCTTAATTTTGCCCTAAATGATATTTCTTAAAAGTTCGTACTTTTCACCTCTCACAATGTGTCCCAAGTATTCCATCTTTCTAGTTTTTATCTCATTTAGAATTTCGCATCTTTTGTCTAAAGTTTGGAGTACTTGCGTGTTAGTGACGCGGTCCATCCATGATATTCTGAGAATGCGCATATAGCCATATTCGTTACCACCTCCCAATTCTATTGATACCTTGCACGTTGTTGTACGTTGAGCTGTTTAGGCTTTATAAGCTTAGTGTCCTTTTGGCAATGACGTCATCTTTATTTTCGTATTAAAGTATTCGCTTGCCCCTCCCCTTTCCATCGATACCTTACACATTGTTTTACGTTGAGCCGTTTAGACGCTACAAGCTTAGTATCCTTTTGGCAATGCCGCCATCTTTGTTTTTGTTTTTTGCTTCAACGTATTCGTTACCTCCTCCCCTTTCCATCAATACCATGCACATTGTTAAACGTTGATTCGTTTAGACATTACAAGCTTAGTATCCTTTTGGCAATGACGCCGTCTTTGTTTTTTTTTTGCTTTAACATATTCGTTACCTCCTCCCCTTTCCAACGATACCTCACACGTCACGATGTTGTACATTCCTATTCTTTTCATTTCCGGCGATAGCCGCTGCTGTACGTTATATTCATTTGATACCTCATACGTAGTAATCGGGCCAATAGACCCTGAGATACGTTATAGTGCCGTTTTGGCATTGATTTTGTTGCTTGTTTTTTATCTCCATGTATTCATTACCCCTTCCTTTTTCATTTGACGCCTTATACGTTGCAATCGGACCAATAAACCCGGAGATACGTTATAGTGTCGTTTTGGCATTGATTTTGTTTCATTTGACGCGTCATACATCGCGATCCGCCGAGCCAACGCCCCCTTTTTCCAACAACTCCTGTTACACTTTAAAAGAATTGACGCTATTTTCAAGTTTAAACGATACGAAAAGAAGAAGAATTCACGCTATCTTCACGTTTGGACGATTTTCACAAAAGAAGAAGAATTAACGCTATTTTCATGTATCGACGACACCTCGAGTACCCCCGTCCCCCCGCACCCCTCGCCGGCCCCACTCGCCCCTCCTTCGCCTTACCGCCACCAAGAGCCAAAAACGAGCAGAATGGACCTTAGCGATTTCTTATGGGATTTAACATGGGAAAATAGCCAGAACTGTCCTAGCCCCTTTACTCATCTAAAACTCTAAAACAAAATAATTATTTTTCGGTAGGTAAAATTGACTGTATTATATTAACTTTATAGAGGACACTTGTTGAAGCAGCATGTGTTTTATTTTCCATATAAATCAAAACTATTTTTCGTTAGGTCTAATTTACTGCATTATGTTTACGTTTTACAGGAAACTTGTTGATGCAAAATGTGTTATATGTTACTTCTTAGAAAGAAATTTTGTTTTATTAGTTCAGATCCACACTACTATTTTTTCGTTGTAAACGAAACTTGTTCTATATATAACTTAAGATAACGACCAGCTAAATATATGAGTTTTACCTGAAAGAACAAAGAGCAAACAGCTTCAATTTTACTAGGACTACACCGTGTGTTTTATTTTTCTTCCTAAACAAAATAATTTTTCACCAGTTCAGATTTAGAGAAAAGAGCTCACTTTTACTAGGACTATTCGGTGTGTTTTACTTTCCATCTAAAACAAAATTCTTTTTTCGTTAGGTAAAATTCACTGTATCATATTTACGTTGTACAGGAAACTTGTTGATGCACCATGTATTTTATTTTCCATCTAAATGAAAACTATTTTTCGTCAGGTCTAATTCACTGTATTATGTTTACGTTAAATCGTAAACTCCTTCTATTTGCACGATCAGACAAACTTGATTTAAATTTACGAGTTCTGTCGGAAGGTACCAACAGAAAACAGTTCTTAATTTACTAGACCTATAGAATGTGTTTTTTTTTTATCTAAAACAAAATTATTTTTCGTTAGGTCAAATTCACTATATTATATTTACGTTGTACAGGAAACTTGTTGGTGTACCATGTGTTTTATTTTCCTTCTAATACAAAATTGTATTTCTTTAGGTTGGATTTACTGTATTATATTTACCATGTACAGGAAACTTGTTCTATTTATAACATAAGATAAATACGAGCTAAATATACGAGCTTCACCTTAACTAACAAAGGGAAAATAGATTCAATTTTACCGAGGCAATACCATGTGTTTTATTTTCTTCTTAAACAAAATAATTTTTTGTCAGGTCCAATTCACTGTATTATTTTTACGTTGAAAACTAAACTCTCTCTATTTGTACCATCAGACAAACTCGTTTTAAATTTACGAGTATTGTCAAATAATACCAACACAAAACAGCTCCAAATTTACTAGACCTATAGAATGTATTTACTTTTCATCTAAAACAAAAATATTTTTCGTCAGGTCTGATTCACTGTATTATACTTGCGTGGTAAACAAAACTTGTTTTGTTTATATCATAAAGATAAACAACAGCTAAATATACGAGTTTTATGTGAAAGAACAAAGAAAAAACAGCTCCAATTTCACTAGGACTATACCATGTGTTGTATTTTCCTTCTCAATCAAAATAATTTTTTGTCAGGTCCAATTCACTGTATTGTCTTTACGTTGAACAGAAAACTCCTTCTACTTGCACCATCAGACAAACTAGATTTAAATTTACGAGTATTGTCAAATGATACCAACAGAAAACAGCTCCAAATTTACTAGACCTATAGAATATGTTTACTTTTCATCTAAAACAAAAATATTTTTCATCAGGTGTGATTCACTCTATTATATGTACGTGGTAAACAAAACTATTTATAGCATAAAATAAACAACAGCTAAATATACGAGTTTTACCTAAAAATACAAAGTGAAAACAGCTCAAATCATACTAGGGCTATACCATGTGTTTTATTTTTCATCTTTAATATAAATATTTTTTGTCATGTCCGCTTCACTCTATCATATTAATTTTACACAGAAAACTCCTTTTATTCGCACCATTAGATAAAATCGAACTAAATATACGAGTTTTATAAAATGTTACAAAACAGAAACCAGCTCCAAGTTTCATCAGATCGGATTCACTTTATTATATTTGAGTTGTAAACGAAACTTATTATATTAATATCATAAGATAAGTATGTATTAGCTAAATATACGAGTTTGACCTGAAAGAACAGAGACAAAACAGCTTCACTCTTCCTAGGGCTATTCCATGTGTTTTACTTTCTATCTAAAACTAAATTATTTTTCGTTAGGTCAAATGCACTGTATTATATTTACGTTGTACAGGAAATTGGTTGCTGCACCATGTGTTTTATTTTCCTTCTTCAACAAAATTATTTTTCATCAGTTCAGATTCAGAGAAAATAGCTCCACTTTTACTAGGGCCATTCCATGTGTTTTACTTTCCATCTTAAACGAAATTATTTTTCGTTAGGTCTAATTTACTGCATTATAATTACGTTTTACAGGAAACTTGTTGATGCATCATGTGTTTTATTTTTCTTCTAAAACAAAATTATGTTTTATCAGTTTAGATTCACACGCATTCAAATTTTCGCATTTTCAAAGATTCTATTTCGACATCCTCTTTTAGGTGCTTTTGTCTAAAATCTTTTACTTAATTAATATCTCTTCTCGTCTTATCTCATCTCATCCCCTCTCTAAACTCCTTATTTTCCTTCCTAATTTCTTTCAGGTCTCCCATCATCTTCTTGAACATACTCATAACGTTGTCTTCATTCTCTGAATCTTCTTCCCTTCTGCCATGCATTCAAATCCAACGGCTATTTCTGATTTAATAAGATGTTAACACTGATTTTGAGAATTATCCGTTAGAAAAGCTTAGCTGATGGAAAATTAGCCCAAATTGTTAAAAAAAGTTACTTTCAAAGAACTGTCTTGGCTAGTTTATAGAATAGATAGTATTAAAATTTTTAAATATTTTACAAAATATTATTCACATTTTAATAATAACTGCTAAAATTATAATTATTCATTATTTTTGCATTATGTGAACTGCTTTCTATGAAAGAAGCAGACTTAATGTACCCCCTATCCTTTTCGACGATACACGTCACGATTGGACCAATAACAACGGAGATATGCTGTAGTGCCGGTTTGGCTATGACTTTGTGTTTGTTTTTTGTGTTAACATATTCCTTACCCTCTCCTCTTTCCGATGTTACCTCACACATCAGGATTGGATCAATAACAACGGAGATATGCTGTAATGTCGTTTTGGCAATGTCTTTGCGTTTGGTTTTTTATGTTAACGTACTTGTTACCCTCTCCTCTTTACGCGTAGTATTGAGTATTGAGTAGCCGCTTTCATAGAACACAGATATGTCACACAGTTGGTTCGGTCTCTATCCATGTTACCATTTTCCTAGTTAACAGGTTAAGCGCCACGGCGGACACGGGTGTCCTAGTGACTTAAATTTTTCATTATCCTTCCCCGGCCGCGAGGACATGATTTTATGCGGTTTTAACATAGGAATATGTCCGCTATGGCCCTAAGATATAGAATGTTGAACCAGGTTCTGTGTAGCAATTCCGATTAGAAAAATCTGCGGTAAAAACTATCTTGATTTCTTTCATTAAGTCTAGAAATAAGAATACATACATTTGATAAAAAAATTTATTAAAAAAATAATATAATAGAAATACATATCTATTATATGTGTGTACATACGTTTATTTCAAAAAAATGAATGAGTTTTGTGAAATAAATTGAAACATTTCAAACAAAACCTAGGATTATTTCCACACTGCGAACAGTACGTTATTACCTTCTTCATTTTATTTTTGTCTATAAGTCCATCCTGTTTTCTCTTGTAACATCCCTTGTATTACTATCTATTTTCCCGTGACTTACAGTCTAGTTTTGTGAACACAGGAGCATTGAGGTTTACTTTTGCAGGACGTGTAGGTTCATAAAAATGACTGCCTTCAAATTTTAATAATTCTTCGATAACTGCATACCTAAACTCATTTATCGATATGTGGGACTGTTCGGCCTCCTTGTATATGAAATGGGCATTAACGATTGAAGTACCTAATAAAATTTCTATAGCTATTTTCTTGTACCAACGTACAGTTCGTCGCAGCGCCGTACTGTAACTCGACATCCGATCTGATAAATCAATGGAGCTTTTACCTGAATTGTAATCGACTACAACTTTCGGTTTTTGGATATTATTTCCCCGACGTTGAAGATGGACCATTTCAGCATTATGACAGGTGGATAAAACCAAGACATCTTTTTTGTCATGCCGCTTGAGGACACATATTCCTCTTTCATTTTCTCTGGCAATTACTTCACCTTTTTTAAGTTTTTTATTAATTAGTTCGTCTGGATTACCCTTGCGATTACTTCGCAAAGTTCCGAGACAATGGGTATTGTTATCCAAAAGTATGTGCGCTAATTGAAGGCTTGTATACCAATTATCAGTTATACAAATTCTACCAGACCCTAAAAGACCTCGCGACAATTTTAGCATTACACTGGTGGATGCTGCTAATTCACCTTGCTTCTCTTTGCCTGCATATACACTTAGGTTCCACGTATAACCATTCTGAGCACATAATTTAAATATTTTAATGCCATATTTATGCCACTTTTGTGGATTGTACTGCTTGAAGAGTAAACGTCCCTGAAACGGTACCATGGTTTCATCAATGCAAAATGTTTTTCCTGGTGTAAATATTTTTTAATAATTGGTTATGATTTGGTATATAAGTGGTTGCACTTTATACATTCTCCTTCTGGACACTTAGAGTTATCTGAGAAGTGCCACATTTTCAGAAGTAACTTAAATCGGTTACGGCTCATAATATTAGAAGCAACATTATTTTTGAAAATCCACTTCGTTGACCAATAATCCCGAATGGAATTCATTCGCACTATTCCCATGTAGGCCAGCAAACCTAGAAATTGTGCAATTTGCTTTCTATTGGTTGGCTCCCATGCTTGAGCACGGGCTTTGTTGGAAATACTCTCGTTTTCCATAAGGAACTTAGTTGCATACAAATTTGTTTGGTCGGTCATATCATCCAGGATGTTAATGTCAACAAGAGCTAAATAATAATCTATTGTCTTAAGATCTTGTAATGCAGCTTGCCAATCAGGATTTATACCACTTCTGTAAGTTTGCTCAAATTCTAAATGATTTCCAACTGGGTCACCCCAATCTGAAATAGACAAATCACGCAAGTCGGTTGCTATTCTGGTGTCAGGTTCTTGTACAACTCGAGTCGGCTTATCCTCAATATCAGGTCTTTCTTTTTCTGACGCTGGGGTACGGTCTTCAAATTCTGTAATTGCAAGATCCTATGGCTCATTATTTGGTTCTTGTGCTGATTCATCTTCGATGCACTTAGTTTCAAGTCTGCGACGTTTACTTGGACCATGATTAGATGTGCTGTGCATATCATCAAAATCGAGGTCATCGCTGTCGTATTTATTACTGTTACTGCTGCTGGGTGGAATAAATTCTGCGTCATCTTCAGAATTGTAGCAAAATGGTTCTTTTGAGTAATCACCTAAAAGTGTGTATTTTACATCTTCTATCAAATTGAATAAGTACTATTCCATAAAACAAATACAACGAAGTAAGAATACTATATCGATATAATTTGTTATCTAAATGATTTTCTTACCTTTCGTCTTACATCACTGTACTGTTTTTATACAATAGCACCATCAAAATAAAATCATAATTCAACTTCAGATAAAAAAACTTACTGTCACTGTCATAGTCATTTTCTTTCTCCAAAGCTAACTGCACTATTTTTTTTTTTTGGTCGATCACTCATTATTATTATTTTAAAGTTTCTCTTTTTACACAAAAACCTTATAACAATATGTAACGCCTTCAAGTCGTAAAACTAAACAATTATGTAGATATAAATATGAAACTAACTCGTCCCGACAAGCAACGATAGACTGGCGCCGCGCGTCGGACATCAGCAGTCATCGGACACTCCTATGAATAGAGTGTCCGCTCGTTCCGAACGTCTCCGGTGGGCCATTGCGGAAACAGGTGTCCTACGCAGTTCGCGCCAGGCCAAAGCGGTCACCGGTGACCGCTCTATTTGTTTTAAAAACTGTTAACAAAAATACGTTCAAACACTGGGGATTCGATTTGAATGCGGATTACCTGTTAAATTTTTGTTAAATATTGCTTTGGCCCAGGGGATAATTTTGGTGAAAAATGCTTGGCGCTTAACCTGTTAAAGGAGACCGATGCTACGGCTTTTTGCTTGTGGTGTATAAATAAATCAAAATATAGTGCAATTTGTTTTACATATTTCAGCGTAGCTGAAATAGGTAAAACCATACAATATGTTATAACATGAACACAGTATTATTAAATAGTATTGTGATAGGCATGTATATTAAAAGCTTATTGTTAACACATTTAAACCTATTATCCGATAATTAACTATTGCTACGATTACAGTTTATTATTATTTTGCTTTAGATGAAATGTTCTCTACAATGTATGCAAAATAAACCCGATCAGATTTAATTTAGAATTAAATTACTCATTGAATAGAAAACAGTTCGAAATTGGTTTGATTTCTGTTTATGCCACAATCTTTTTATTTTCTATACAGCGTTCCACGTTAAGAAAATAACATTAGGCTTATGGAGATCAGTGTTGCCAAAACTCTTAGGCATGCGGTTTATTAGATTGTCGATATATTATGATTCATTCTAATTAGAGCCGTATTCAGCACTGTGTACTTGTAGTTAATTAATTTCACTAATAAAAGGATATGTATAGTTGAATACAAAATAATGCATTATCAATACCTTTTTCTTTAATAGACAGATATAGGTATGCATTTATTATAGGTCTAATAAAAATAGTTATATTTTACTATTGTTTAACATTACATATTGATTAACGCTTTAAATAAGATATAACTAAAAAAACAAGTGCAGCTTTAATTTTATTTTCATGTAAGTAATAACAACAATTACATACATAAAAATTTTTCCTTGTATACAGGGTGAATCACCACTAATGGAACGAAAGATTACAGCGAAAGAGTAAAAAAATTAAATTACTAGTTTGTAAGTTGATAAAACCTACATTTTAAAATTATTTTGAAATATACAGGGTTGTTACTCCATCTTTTGCGCGGTCGGCCGATACTTTTTTTACCGATTAATGATTTATCTCTTGCTATTTTGATCACACGTGCCTCCCCCATTCGGCTTATGTGGTTATTCCAGTCTTTTTTTTTATTTAGTGTCCATTCATTTATACACTATACGTTATATATATATATATATATATATATATATAGATATATATATATATATATATATATATATATATATATATATATATATATCTAAAGTAAAGTATTCAACTAGTGAATTCAGAGGTTTAATCGGTCATTCAGGTTGGCAAATAAAAAAAGAAGTCAACTACTTCATAAGTTTATCGAAGACGTTTCGCTTTATATATCTAAAGCTTCATCAGTTCTCTAAAATATAAACAGATGACATAGAGTTTATAAGAAATACAGATGTTAATAGTTCATAACTTACAACTAATATGTAGTATATTATCGATGTTATTATATATCTACTGTAAACTTTACTTATTATTTAAAACTAACTTAACAAAAAAAAAACAAAAAACACAAACTCTGCAAAAAATGATGTTCATATTCATAGATACGAAGATTAAAAAAAATTTAAATGAACATTTGGCTTCATTTAGAGATGGTTCTCCAATGAAAATAAACAAAGCACTGATTTATTTCAATTGACGCGATACCGAAATTTATATATATATATATATATATATATATATATATATATATATATATATATATATATATATATATATGTATATATATATATGTATAAATATATATACATATATATATATATATATATATATATATATATATATATATATATATATATATATATATATATATATATATGTATATATAAATATGTATATATATATATATATATATATATATATATATAAGAAAAAAGAAGTACTTGTGACTCGTTTGGAACAAATATATAACTGTTTTGGATGGGTTGGAGTCAATAATAGGGCTATTGGTTAACTATTTTTTTATTCTCGAGCTTTCAATTGTGTTTACAATTATTATCAAGAGCTAAAAAAGACAAAATACTTACAAGGTTGAACTAAAAAGAAAAAACAATTTTTGTTAACTTACCAAATAAAAATTAGTTTGGTAAGTAAAAATCACTGCTTACATGTTCAAAATATTTAATATAAAAATGTTTTGATCTAACAAATGTTTCTCCGAAAATTTCTATAATTTTGAAAACATTTTTTTTTTTAATATAAAAATAATTGAATTTATAAATAAGTTCAAATAGCAACCAATTACAAATAGCCTCAATGTCATAAATGCCAACATAAAATTTTTATTTTTGACAATTATATTGCCAAAAGTAAAACTTCGTTTAAACATTCTTTTTTGTTTAGTAACAAAAAGAAGAAGATTTATTCACCCTTGACAGATGTCTGAAAGAATGTGACAGATATATGGAGAATTAAATATGACATTTTACAAGTTTTATATATAAATCATAAAGAAAGAATATAATTATAAATTTTACTTAAATTTTGAATTTCAGATCTTTTGTTTAAACTCTTATCATTTTTGCTAATACAAACCATTTCCAAAAAAGTCCTTTTAAATTTATTACTTTCACTACATAAAATTTTAATGTTATCAAAATCCATAATATGGTCTTTATCGATTACATATCTTTGGCAGAACATGTAATCGATAAAGACCATATTATGGATTTTGATAACATTAAAATTTTATGTAGTGAAAGTAATAAATTTAAAAGGACTTTTTTGGAAATGGTTTGTATTAGCAAAAATGATAAGAGTTTAAACAAAAGATCTGAAATTCAAAATTTAAGTAAAATTTATAATTATATTCTTTCTTTATGATTTATATATAAAACTTGTAAAATGTCATATTTAATTCTCCATATATCTGTCACATTCTTTCAGACATCTGTCAAGGGTGAATAAATCTTCTTCTTTTTGTTACTAAACAAAAAAGAATGTTTAAACGAAGTTTTACTTTTGGCAATATAATTGTCAAAAATAAAAATTTTATGTTGGCATTTATGACATTGAGGCTATTTGTAATTGGTTGCTATTTGAACTTATTTATAAATTCAATTATTTTTATATTAAAAAAAAAAATGTTTTCAAAATTATAGAAATTTTCGGAGAAACATTTGTTAGATCAAAACATTTTTATATTAAATATTTTGAACATGTAAGCAGTGATTTTTACTTACCAAACTAATTTTTATTTGGTAAGTTAACAAAAATTGTTTTTTCTTTTTAGTTCAACCTTGTAAGTATTTTGTCTTTTTTAGCTCTTGATAATAATTGTAAACACAATTGAAAGCTCGAGAATAAAAAAATAGTTAACCAATAGCCCTATTATTGACTCCAACCCATCCAAAACAGTTATATATATATATATATATATATATATATATATATATATATATATATATATATATATATATATATATATAATAAACTAAGGTACACTCGAAGAGTGGTGGGTTTTTCGGTCAAAGTGGAGAAATAAAAGACAAAGAAGTTGGCTACTTCATCTATTTATTGAAGACGTTTCGCTTTCTGCTCAGAAAGCATCATCAGTTCATCTAAAAAGAACAATATAAATCCAAACATCCATAGAGAAGTTAAAAAAAAATGTGTGTTACCTTACTTAGACATGTAGCAGTCAATGATATTAAAAGTATAAAAAAGCTTCCGAAACTGGACATTTAGAGTTAAAGTTGTATAAAACAATTAATTGAAACTAGGAAAAGTTTGCAATTAAACAACATTAGCACAGCAAAAGAACATGTGGTAAAAATACATGTATATAAAAAAGTTATATAAAAACTTAAGTAAAAAACATTAAAGTTTATTTTGTTGTATAAAAGAACCAGAAAGATCATGAGTGCACTTCCAACAATTTATTTATAATCAATTAGATTTTCATTTTAACTTTAGGTATCATTATTAAATTATTTAAGATTGATGTAGTAATTAAGATAAAAATAAAGTTACCAGTCTTAAGCTTACTGAGACTCGCAGGTAAATGAAGTGACAGGTTTAACACCCACGCACCCAACGTGAATAGATATAGCCTTGAAGTCAGATGACAGAATAGCAAGGCAAAATACCAACTTCTAATATAATAGAACGGTACATTCATAGAATGTGATAAATTTGGTTGACAGCTTGTCGTTAAAAAGCCAAAAAATGAAAGGAAAAGGTGGTTAAGATCACCATTCACCCCCCAGTGTTTGATTTGATAACAAAGAACAAAGATTCTTCGGATTTGGCACTTTGTGTCCGTCGATTTGCACACTATCACATAATTCACTCACTGCATATTAACATCATCCTCATCTTCTCTATTATCGCTATCACTTTCATTACTGTCACTGTCAACCGTTACATTTATTACCACAGGATCAATATCGTCCATCAACCCATCAATAACCCAAAATTTTTGCTCTTCCTTAATAGCAAGTTTACAATAGTTTTTCCAGTTTTCCACTGTAACTACACCAAATGCATTTCTTATTAATTGTTCCATAGCGGCGGCCTTAAACTCTGTGTTGTGTGAGGCAATATGAGTAAAGGAGCAGCAAGAGAACGAGCACAAAATCGGTCATTTTCCCATGTAAATCTCCATAAGAAATTCTAAGGTCGATTCTGGTCATTTTTGACGCTTTTTTTGGTGGAGGCGCGACGGCTCGTCGGATCGTGACGTGAAGGGTATCGTTGAAAAGCAGAGGGGACGGGGAACACGTTGAGATAGAAAACAAACGCAAAGACTGTGCCAAAACGGCGCTATATCGTATCTCCGCTGTTATTGGTTCGATTGTGACGTACGAGGGCTCGTTGGAATGGGGAGAGGGTAACGAATATGTTAACACAAAAATCAAACGCAAAAGTCAATGCCAAAAGGACACTTAGCTTGTAACGTTCAAACGGCTTAACGTACAACAACGTGTGAGGTATCGCTGGAAAGGGGGGGGTGAAGCGAATATGTTAAGATAAAAATCATATGTAAAGACTGTGCCAAAACGGCATTACGTCATATCTCCATTGTTATTGGTCAGATCGTAACGTACGAGGGCTCGTTGGCACTATTATTCGTTATATGCGTATCTACGGCAGTTCGAGTAATATTATGAAAAAATTATAGAATACAAATATATTGTGAGTTGCATACTATATTTTATCTACGACAATTCGGGTGATATAAAAATCAGCGAATACAAATGGTGAGTTGCATACTATATTTTATCTACGGCAGTTCGGGCAATATTATGTTTTGTAGATTTGTCGTATGCTTCGGATCTCTGGTAAGACATAGTTACATAGACTGTACTCGTAAAATATGTTTGCAAGTTAAATAGTCTCGTCCAACAGTACTTGATCCTAACCTTAAATATGATTGGTTATATGTATATGGTTTTTTCCGATGACTAAACGATCTTTCTAACTATTCTTTAAAGGCGTATTTTTCGCTAATTATTATTTAACATTTTAAGTCGTAAATATATTGCAGTTTCGCTAAAAAACTTTTTATTCTTTTCAATTCTAACATAATATTTCTTAAAAACATATATTTTACACTTTTAATTATATACAGATACAAGTTTAGATACTAGAGTTTTTAATTGTTGTAAGATATTTTCGTTTGGGCAAGGCACTCCAAATAGATTCCAATTAAATGGTCCTGCTGCAATAACTTTTCTTGTAAATTCATTAAATTTATAGTAAGTATTTTGATGAAAAAAGTAAATATGGCCATCAATCCATCGAAGTGCGAGAGAAATATCTTCACGTATTCCCGGAAATATGTCTTTTATCCATCCTCTTCTTACCTCGCTAGTAAAATCATTAGAAAATTCTATATATGACATATTGTTGTAAAATGTATAGGATTGCCCGGAATTTGATTGAAAAATAGCATTGATGTGTGCCTTCTTGGGTATATTAAGTGTAAAATTATCAATATATTGAATGCTAGAAAGGATGCTGAGAAATATTTGTTTGGAGGCACAATTGTAACCAAATCACCGCCTGTTGTTTCAAAAATGTGTTGTAAAATGTGTTGTAAAGAATATAATCAGCAATAAGTTCAGGCTGAGATGAAATAATCATTTCGTTCAAGTCTAGTTTCCATATAAATTTATCGTGGGCGATATATATTCGGTAATTTGAAAACTCAGGAGCAGTGGCTAGAAACATAAAACCTGGAACAATATCACACAAATTTTTCGGTTGCTTACTAGGCCTTGGCGTTGTTTAGCTAGTTGCTAGTGTATACTTTGAGTGGACCGGCTGGTTACTTGGTCTTGTCGAACTAGTTGTTGGTCTTGACGTTGTCGAGCTAGTTGTTGGTGTATGTACCGTTGTATACCTTGAGCGGGTCGGTTGCTTACGAGTTGTTGTAAACTTTGGGATTGAAGCATATTTATTTTTATTTTTAGCTCCATATAGATATTGTACTGCAGTTATATCATCATCATGTAGACCACTAATCTTATGCTGATACATACTATACATGACAGCATTTTGTGTTCCACTATGACCGATTCCAAGAGCATGCCCAATTTCATGAACCAATACCATAAGAAAACTAATACGGTCTTCGGGTATAGAGTCATTTCCAAAATGCCAGGGCTTCGTAATATCTAAATGTATTTCTGTACATGTGTCGCGGGGAAAGTATGAATGTCCTAAAGCACCACCACCTCCAACAAATATAGTTGGACATTCAGCATCGCCCAAACAATTTGCTCTAAAATGATGAGTTCCACTAGCCATAGTTATGGTTATATCTGGTGGCTCTAGAGTAGGATTTGTAACCATTGTGAATGTTAAGGTTGAAACATTTTGCCACATCTGAAATGCCATTTCTGCATCTTTTTGGGCCATAGCCGTTCTTTGAGAAAAATACCATCGCAGGTGTTGTTTTCGCCATGGAGAAGCCGCTATAAATTCGTTATCACTGTGTTGACAACGCGGGCGACGCATAAATTTGATTGTTGCAATATTAAGCAATCCATCCACTGGTAAATTATGCTTTTCTTGGAAGTTAATTATCAAAGTAGAGAAATCTGTACTATTATCGATCTGTTCATATTGATTTAGATATGCAATAGCGTCTTTTTCGGAGAAATCGTTGCAAAATACGCTTGTGAACGTTAGCATAAAAACTAATACGTCTATTCCCTTCAACATCTTGGCTGAGAATGATTTTAAAGAATATTAAGTAGCATATATATATATATATATATATATATATATATATATATATATATATATATATATATATATATATATATTATATATATATATAGATATATATAATTCAATGTTTAAGTCAATATATTTCTTTAACCAAGGTGATTGTTTAAATTTTAGGCATCGATGAATCTTAGCAAGCTTCAATAAGAGGTCTCTTTACCAGGATTATATTTATCGCCCATGTACTTTGATGTGAACAATGTGTCTAATTGGGGGCTAGACTAGTACCAAATCTGAAAGCTGTTCGAGACCTGTTCAAAGCTGATCAGGACCTGTTCAAGACCTGTTCAAAGCTGATCAGGACCTGTTCAAGACCTGTTCAAAGCTGATCAGGACCTGTTCAAGACCTGTTCAAGACCTGTTCAAAGCTGTTCAGGACCTGTTCGAAACCTGTTCAAGACCTGTTCGAGACCTGTTCAAGACCTGTTCGAGACCTGTTCGAGACCTGTTCAAGACCTGTTCAAAGCTGATCAGGACCTGTTCAAGACCTGTTCGAGACCTGTTCAAGACCTGTTCAAAGCTGATCAGGACCTGTTCAAGACCTGTTCGAGACCTGTTCAAAGCTGTTCAAGACCTGTTCAAGACCTGTTCAAGACCTGTTCAAGACCTGTTCAAGACCTGTTCAGGACCTGTTCGAAACCTGTTCAAGACCTGTTCGAGACCTGATCCAGAGCTGTTCAGAAGTTAAGCGAATACCTACATTTTACGATGAATAAAGATTTGAAAAGACAACTTATAACTAAACGGAGAAACATCCAAAGTAAATTAAGACAATTAAAACAAGGACAAATAATCCAAGAAGATTTATTTAATCCAATTACAAAACACTTGAAAAATATCGAGAACAAGTTAAATAGTTCACAAAATTCCAGTCCAGAAAATGAAACAAAAAACGATGAACCTTTAAGGTACATTAAAAACGATGATGACGATAATGAAACTACTGACTTTGAAACAAGTGAAATCAAACAATCGATATTGGACAACATTGAAGTGGATGATATAAAAGAACAGATTAAAAATGATAAACACTCTGAAAATCGATTTGAAGATATTGCTAACCAGGCGCGTGTAGACTACTGGGATCAATATGATCCATTGCCTAGGAAATATATTACAAATATGCACGCTGATGTTCTAAACAAAGAATTTGATCATAAATATGGAATTCGATTTGATGAAACATCTGAAAAGCTACTGATTGGGAATTCTGAAATAGATTTAGATGGTGCTGATATTCTTTTAAAAAAGAAAAGGTACAGGGGAACACCAGGTTTATATGAGCTTTTGTTTAAGAAATATCCAGCTAGTTTTACAGATGAAGATGAGAATAACTATAAAAAGATAGTTGTAGCGACGAATGCTCACAGAAGGCATTACAGATCAAGTAAACAGATAGATGGTAGTAGATTAGAAAAATATAAAAAAATAATTGCACCAATAACAGAAGGTAAAGGATTGGTTATGGAAGTAAACAACAATAAAATCGATTACGTCCACTGGGATGATCCAAATGAACTTGTAGAGCGATTACGTTTATTACTATCTTCACAGCTAGCTGGCCATACAGGACATACAAATGAAATAAATTCAATTATTGAAGAACTAAAAGAGGCAAACATTATAGAATAAATATCATGTCTGTTAAAAGAGATATCGTTAATGAGTTACACAAACCTGCAAGAATTAACTTTAAAAGACGAAGAATTATTATAAAATCTCTTAATGATTTGTTCCAAGCCGACTTGATTGATATGCAAAAATATTCAAATACAAACAGAAATTTCAAATATATTTTGGTTGTAATAAATTGTTTTTCAAAATTTTTATGGGCTTTACCACTAAAAAATAAATCAGGTGTTGAAGTAGCCAAATGTATGGAGTATGTGTTTAAACAGCAAAAACCAAATAATCTTCAAACAGATATGGGAACTGAATTTTTTAATCCACATATGAAAAAATTGATGAAAAAATATAATATTAATCATTACAATGTATACAGTGAAAAAAAGGCTGCGATTGCTGAGCGAGTTATTCGCACGATTAAGTCAATGATTTGGAAACAGTTTAGTTTCAACGGTACCTACAAATGGATTGATAATTTACAACAAGTTGTTATTGAATACAACAATAAAGTTCACAGAACAATAGGAATGAAACCAGTGGATGTTAAGAAGAAGCATGAAAAACTATTGTTAAACACTGTATACAATCACATTAAAATTGTCGATTTGGAAAGTCAAAAATTTCATATTGGTGATCATGTACGCATTTCAAAACATCGAGGAGTTTTTGACAAAAAATACAATCCAAATTGGTCTAATGAAATTTTCACTGTTTATAAAATAAAACTGGGAAACCCTATTACATATTATTTAAAAGACTATAAAGGTGAAGAAATTCTTGGGGGATTTTATAAAGAACAGTTACAAAAAGTTAAACATAAAGACAGTTATTTAGTTGAAAAGGTATTAAAGAGAAAGAAAAATAAAATTTTTGTCAAGTGGTTAGGTTTTGATAGTTCTCACAACTCATGGATAGATAAAAGTGATGCAATATAATAAAGAGGGGATAGAAAAATATGTAAAAGACGTTCCACTTGCAAGATTTTGTTTGTTGTTAGAGAATATCGAGAGAGTGAAAACATGTTCATTGTGGATATCCAAGGTTTCTCTTTTCCTGGGGAAGATGTATTTCTTTGTAGGGAAATTGCTATTTTAGATCCTACTACCGAAAACATTATACACAGAATGGTTGTTTTACCAGTAACAGAAGCAATGATAAATAAGTCATATATAAAATGTATCGAACAACAATGTGTTCAAAACCATGGTTTAAATTGGCAATCTTGGCATTTTTGTGATACTCATCTAAAATATGAAGAAATTTCAAAATTTTTACACGACAACGTATTAGACGAAACAATATTGGTAAGAAATCATGAAACAAAAAAATATTTGGAAAAATTCATGGAAAATCGCATTGATTGTGTAGAAGATGAACCTAATATACTTTCCGATGAGACTATGAATCATATTTTTAAATCACATCCATGTTTTCAACATAACAATGAAAATTTACAATGTGCTCTAAACAATGTATTTAATATTCATTATTGGTATAAATATTGTAGAAAGTGTTGACAATAAAAAAATAAAAATTAAAAATAGTCTTTTATTAATAGATACACACAAGACATTTATTTTTAAATTGATACCAGACATGAAGCTTGTAAAACAAAAGACTACGCTTGATGTGGAGAATAATTTATTGGAACCAATTGAGAATAAGTTTAAAAAGCATGGAGTTTTGTTCCCTTCAACTATTCGATGTCTTATAGTTGGCCCTTCAAATTGTGGTAAGACCAATGTGATGATAAGTCTATTGGAACATGCTAATGGATTAAAATTTGAAAATGTGTATATTTACTCAAAATCATTAATGCAACCAAAGTACAAATATTTAGAAACTTTGCTAGAACCAATTAAAGGAATAGGATATTATACTTACAGTGGAAGTACGGATATAATGCACCCATCTGAAGCGAAGCCCAATTCAATTTTTATCTTTGATGATGTTGCTTGTGACAACCAAGATGTTATTCGAGAATACTTTAGCATGTCTCGACATTCTCAGGTGGATCCATTTTATTTGAGTCAGAGTTATGCAAAAATACCTAAACACCTTATAAGAGACAATGCAAATATTTTAATTGTATTCAAACAAGACGATTTAAACCTAAAACACATTTACAATGACCACGTCGGAACAGATATGACTTTTGAAGATTTAAAAAAAATATGTTCGATATGCTGGAAAGAGAATTATGGATTCTTATCAATTTTTAAAGACAGTGAAATAAAGAATGGTCGATATAGAAAAAAAATTGATCAATATTTTTTATTAGAATAAAAGTTGTAAGTAATAAATAAATAAAGAGATATTATTAAAAAGTATTTTATTATAATCTATAAAAATATATACACAGATATACATACAAAAAATATTTTCCTCTCACTCAATCTTCATTCCAATACCAACACATATCTGAAATAAAATATATACTAGTTACCTTTTTTCTAGTGGGAAGCAGAAAGCACTTACTTGTTTATTATGTCCTTTGACTTAGAAAATGATCTATATTCAGATCATTCTCATCACATTCTTCTTCTATATGTACTATTGTACTTGGAGGAACCGTTCTTTGCTTCTTGCTTGATGTTGAGGCAAGAGCCTCATCCGGTGCCTGTTGTATGTATAGTGGTCTCTTCAACCCAAGTTGCTTTTGGACTTGTTGATGTCGCTCAAACTCTTCCAATTCATCGTCCAACAAGTTAAATCTGTATCTTTTTACGACATTCTCTAAAATTTGGAATTCTTGCTCTGTCTTTACTTTGGTCCTCATATACCGAACCGGAAGATTCCCAAATTTCTTTTTAAGACTTTTGCTATTGGGTGTATAGCTGAGACTCACAAATATTTTACTTCCCTTAAGAGACACCTCTTTGACACCATATCTAAAATTTAACGAAATTAAACAATCATAAATAAAAATGTTATTAAAATACGATCATTAGAATAAAAAATACATAGATAGAATATAGAAAAAAGAAATTAGATAAATTAGTAAAATATCAAGAGGTAAAACAAAATAAAATTATGTATAAAATTATTTTAGATAAACAATAAAATCAAATGCAAATATGGTGAAATAAACAAGGAAAAAAGAATAAACTCAATACTTACACAAACAATTCCTTTATAATAAGGAAAGCCGTTTCAATAGGAAAATGAACCGGATCTTCAGTTAAAATTACCAACTGACAGGGTACTGTTGCCATTCTTGATGTTGTTTGTTCACTGCTTGCTACTTACAATTGGATTAGTCTTAAACGACTGTCTGTATTTATAACAAGAAACTGAGAAAAAAAAAATTTAACATTAAACTGACTTTGTAATTTTAAAACATTGCAAATAACTTATTTACATCAGAGTTAACCCTTTTGACCCATAAAAATGCAGTCACGTTGAACAACATCTTATTTGCGTCAGATTTAATCTTTTGACCCATAAAAATGCAGTCACATTGAATAAAAACTTATCTGCATCAGATTTGATCTTTCTGACCTCTAAAAATACAATCACGTTTAATAACAACTAGTTTGCAGAATTATTGATAAATTTAAACTTTTTGATCCTAAAATATAATCACGTTGAATAACAAGTTACAGAAATACGTCAATTGATTTTTTTTTACTGGATAAGTATAAATTGGAGAGCATCCTAATATTTGGGTTTTATTTGTGCATTCGAAAGTTACCAAGTTAAGTTGAACCAGTTACTAGTGAAAAAAAAATGAGTCAGCAAGTAGTCGATGAACTTTCCAACCAGATTGTAGAGAAGATGGAATCGGTAAGTAGATTAATTAAGAGAAAATCTGATTTACGAAACGTAATAAGATATTTAAAAAAACAAATTTTTATTTTGAATAAATGTTTAAAGAATAGGGTTTCTTGTGTTAAAAATTTTCACTGTATAGAAGCAAATTTAACTATTCTTAAAACATATCTTGAAAACTTTAAGAACAGACTAAATGCTAGAAAAACTCTTAAAAGGTGTTTATTGTGGCAGGATGTGGAATCTTGTTTTAATAGTAGAATAAAAACAGGGCTAATAGTCAATTTAAAATATAAAGAACCCAAAATATTTTTGGAAAAAGCTTTTAGGAGTTTTTCAATTCAAATTAGAAAAAGTTTGTTGTCGTGTCTTTTAAAAGTTAATTTGATTTTATATGGTGTTTTTATCAAACCACAAAATGGTGAAACCTCTATTAAACATTTTTCAACCAAAAATGTAACAATTGACCAAAATACAGACCTCAAGGATTGGTATAAAATTAATTGTATTAATGTGATTTTAAAAAAATTTGAGGAATTTCAAGAAAGAGATAGTGGTTGGGCACTATCACAGATTCTACATTTAAAAGTTAATATAAATAGGTATAATCCAATACTGAGTGGTATTTCCACCTATGTTAAATTACCTAAATATATAAGCAATACAAAGAGTGTAATTAACATTAAAAATTCTGATCCTTATTGTTTTCTCTGGTCAATTGTTGCAGCGTTACATCCTGCTAAAATCAATGTTACACGAACCTCATCTTATCCTCATTTTAGTAAGATATTAAAGTATCATAATATCAGTTTTCCTATTGACATAAAAGATATCCCTAAATTTGAAAATTTAAATAAACTTTCAATAAATGTTTTTACAACAAAAGGAACAGGAAAGGAAATTTTACCTTTGCTATTAAGTAAGACTAGTTTTTCTCCTCGTATTAATTTACTTTTAATTCATTCTCAAGATAATAGTACAAATAATAATAGTAGTGATGAGGATGATGGTCCTTTGTGTAGAAAAGATCTA
Source organism: Diabrotica undecimpunctata (assembly GCF_040954645.1). Taxonomy (NCBI): domain Eukaryota; kingdom Metazoa; phylum Arthropoda; class Insecta; order Coleoptera; family Chrysomelidae; genus Diabrotica; species Diabrotica undecimpunctata. The sequence goes on from NC_092813.1 coordinate 20,709,463, forward strand.
TTTCATTTTGCTTATATTAAAAATTTTTCAAGATTAGTAAATCAACAAGTTAAAAATGTTAGAAAAAAAAAATGGTTTTGTGAAAGATGTTTTAATCATTTTAGTAATGATGCACTCTTACAAAATCATTTAGAGGACTGTATTAATTCAAATTCAGTTAAGATGGTTTTACCAACAGAAAAGAATAATATTATGAAATTTAAAAATTTTAAACATAAAGAACTTGTTCCTTTTGTTATTTATGCTGATCTAGAAAGTATTCTTATAAAATGCATTGACAATAACAATGATCCTAATATAAAAACTTATTTGTCTCAAAAGCATGAAGCTTTTAGTATAGCTTATTATTTTAAATCTTCTTATAATGATTCCTTATCATACTATAAATCATTTACCGGTCACGACTGTCTTGTGTGGTTTGTAAGAGAACTTGAAAAGATAGCAAAGAGAATAACTAGAGAAAATTTATTGCAAAAATTCAAACAAGTTAGGTCCATTAACTGATAAAGAAAGACATGATTTTAATTTGAGTTTTGTTTGTCATATTTGCACTAAACCTATAGTCAATCCATTGGATAAAGTTAGAGATCATTGTCATATTACAGGAAAATTTCGAGGAGCTGCTCATAGATCTTGTAATGCTAATTATCAAAATACACATACAATTCCGATTGCATTTCATAATCTCTCTGGCTATGACGCACATTTTTTAATTAAAAGCCTTAATAATAACGTTAAAGGTAATATATCACTACTTCCTCTAAACAAAGAGAGGTATATATCATTTACCAAATACATTCAAAATACAAATATTAATTTTAGGTTTATAGATTCGTTTCGATTTATGTCTGATTCATTAGATAAACTTTCCTGTAATCTAGATGATGATCAAAAACAAATAACGAGAAGGTACTTTGAAGATGATTTTAAATTTAATTTAGTTAAACGAAAAGGTGTTTTCCCATATGAATACCTCGATAATTGGGAAAAGTTGCAAGATACTTGCTTGCCACCTATTGATAGTTTCTTTAGTAAAATTAATAATGAAGGAATAACTTATGAGGATTATCAACACGCATGCACTGTTTGGAACACGTTTGAGATAAAAAACTTGCAAGAGTACGCGGAATTATATTTAAAAACTGACGTATTACTTTTAAGTGATATTTTTGAAAACTTTAGACTGATGTGTTTAAAAACATACGGTTTAGATAGTTTGCATTATTTTACTTTACCAGGGTTAGCATTTGATGCCATGTTAAAAGTAACAAATGTAGAATTAGAGCTTTTAACAGATATCGAAATGGTTTTGTTCTTTGAAAAAGCAAAACGAGGAGGAGTGTCACAATGTAGTAACAGATATGCAGAAGCGAACAATAAGTACATGGGTGATAAATATAATCCTGGTAAAGAGACCTCTTATACAATGTACTTTGATGTGAACAATCTATATGGTTCAGCTATGAGTTATTTCCTTCCTTATGGAGGATTTGAATGGATACCCTTAAATGATATTTACAATTACAATATATTAAATTGTCCCAATGATAGTGAATACGGATACATGCTGGAAGTGGACCTTGAGTATCCAAAAGAACTTTTTAATTCACACAAAGATTTGCCATTGTGTCCAGAACACATAACTCCACCAACTTCTAATTCTACCATTAAAAAACTCTTAACGACATTGTATGATAAAAAGAAGTATGTTATTCATTATATGTATTTAAAACAAGTTATTAGCTTGGGACTGAAGCTTGCTAAGATTCATCGATGCCTAAAATTTAAACAATCACCTTGGTTAAAGAAATATATTGACTTAAACATTGAATTGAGAAAGGAGAGCAAAAATGAATTTGAAAAAAATGTATTCAAACTTTTTATAAACGCTCCGTATGGCAAAAGTATAGAGAATGTACGTAAATATAAGGATATAAAAATTGTAAACAAACTGGGTGGTACATACGGTGCTAACTATTACATTTCCCAACCGAATTTTCATAGTTGTACCATATTTGATGAAAATATGGCAATAATTGAAATGCAAAAACAGAAAATTAATTTTAACAAACCTATTTACATTGGGATGTGTATTTTAGATATTTCGAAAACAATTTTGTATGACTTCCATTATAATTATATTAAAAAAAAATTTCAAGATAAAGCCAAGTTATTATACACGGACACAGATAGTTTAATATATCAGTTTTTTGTTGATGATATATATGCTCATATTAAAGAGGATATTCATAAGTTTGACACATCAGAGTACACTGAAAATAATGTCTATAACATTCCCTTAAGGAATAAAAAAGTATTGGGCTTGATGAAAGATGAAAACAAAGGTCAAATTATGACACATTTTATAGGATTGCGCTCAAAAATGTACACGATAAAAACTTTAAATCACGATCAGGAAATTAAAAAAGCAAAAGGAATTAAGAAATCAGCTTTAAAGGAACTAACTTATGAAGATTATTATAAAAGTTTATTTAAAAAAACAATTGTAGAGGTTTCCCAAAATTCTATTGTCTCCAAAAAACATGACGTCTATACAATAACTCAAAGAAAAGTTGCACTTAGTCCATATGATGATAAAAGAATGGTTAATTTTTTAAGCACTTACACTTTACCATGGGGTTTCAATGATAAATAATTCTTAAATACGTTTGATAGTAAAAAAGTTCCTTATTCTTTATTTATTATTTTGGTAATAAATAAAAGTTTGTTTTTTAAATTATCTTTCTATTTTTGTACATCACGTTTTCTTTAACCGATTAATCTACAAATTAAAATGGGTCCTCTATGGTGTGGTAAGTTATTTCACATATAACTTAAAAAATATATCGGTAATTAAAGCTGTTTTTTTTTTCTTTAGAAAAGTAAATTGTCATGGGAAAAAGTTTTTACCGACCAAAAAAGATTTATAAAATTACAATCGAATACAAGAAGAAAAATAATACCATACACCCAACCTACTACTTCTATCATCAAAATGTATGGAACGTTATGGTGTGAAAACTGTAAAAAATTCTTTTGTTTTTGTCAAACTTCTTTAGAGATGCATGGAGCCATATTACCTGACTTGTATTGTTTCGAAACCATGCCTAAATCATAACACACAAAGGTAGTAGTATTTGTAAAACAAATATTTCTTAATTAATTATTTTTATGTTTCAGCCTTTAGACCATGTAATTCCAAAGAACCGCGAATCCCTCCAGAAGATCAGGGATGGAATCGTATCCAATGAAGTGGTCAGGTACAAGGACCGGTACGATTCCCAAATATTACGGGGTCATTCTTCACATCATGATAACTTGGTGAGAGCGAGTTACATGGATTCTGTGACGAGGGACTATTATCGACAGGTTAAGAAAAATATACATTATAACAGTAGAGTGTATATTTTTAATCAGATAAATAACTTGTTTCAAAACAAATAAAATTTATAGTATCAATCCAATATTGTTTTATTTACATCTACCCACATATATCATTAAAATATATATATATATACACAATAAAGCATTTATGTGATACATAGTTATTTTTCCTTTTCCTACAAGTTTGTAAAGATAAGACTAGGCAGGCTAGGCTAGGCAGGCTAGGCTAGGCAGGCTATACAGATATATCTAAGCATCGTACACAAAAAAAAAATTTTGACGCAACAACACCTAAAATATTTCCAAGTCTCAATACAAAATTTATTTTTTCGATCACCCTGTACAAATTTAACGAAAAGAAGAGGAGATGAAGCGATAAGCGATGAGTTTTGCACTCGACATACAAGGTGGTCTGTTCCACTCAAAGACACCCCCTCTGGTCATTGTCGACCGATTCTTTTACTTCTTCAGGACAGGTAAGACAAAGAAGAGACAAGTGTAAAAACATACAGGTAACGTAGGTGACAATTCTTCGGCTGAGAAGAAGAGATCTAGAGATAAGCGACTAGTTCTTACGACCCTCTGGTCATTGTCGATCACTTCTTCGGGAGAGAAGAAGAAGAGATAAAGCGATAAGCGACCAGTTCTTACAACCCTCTGGTCATTGTCGATCACTTCTTGTACTTCTTGTACATCCCCAAGGTCAAATCATGGCATCGATACCTTCGCATCGGAGACCCTGATGGACAGGTTACCAAAGTGATTCAGGACCCCGCTTCCTTATCTACTAATATGTCTTTTGACTTGACTCCATACCATTTCAATTGGATTTAACTCACAATGGTATGGAGGTAGTCTCAGAATGGCAACATTTTTCTCTTTGCACATCTCGTCGATTTTATATTTTATGTATTTTTCTTTGTATGTGTTTACGACTTTCATGAGCTCTGATTTTAAATAATCTTCTTCAAAAAAGACATCTTTCTCCAGCAACCACGTCTTAATTTGATCTTTATTGAAGGCTTGTGTCGGAATCGCTTCTTTTCTCCTCGAATGGTACGAAGCGTTGTCCATCACAACACTTTTCTCTGGAAGATTAGGAAGCAGCTTTTCCTTAAACCATTGTTCAAATATAGGACCATCCATCTCATCATGATAGTCCACTGAGTTTTTTTTAGCTAAAAACCAAAAAGCAGCATCTTCTACAAAGCCCAATTCGCTACCTGCATGCACTATAACAAATCGGGGGCCTCGTTGTGTCGGCTGTTTTAGGCCTGTTGACAACCCCTTAACAAACGCATCCCTGGTTGAAGTCACTGAGAGGTCCTTCCATTCTTTGGAAACACTATGTCCAACATTCACCCAAGTTTCGTCCAAATAAACGACGGTGTATCCTTGAGAACGAAATTTTTTTATTTCACGCAAATACTGACGCCTCCATTTTAGAATATCGGGCCGTTCAATCATGCTTGACTTTACTCCTCGTTTGCAAAAAACAAAGTTCATTTCATGGAGTATTCTCCACATTGTTGTGCGTGACATGTTTGCTAAATCTTTGTCTCTTTTAACCAGTGCAAAAACTTTGTTCAATGTCGGCGGTAAATTTTTAAAGAAAAAACTATGCACGATGGCACGTAGTCGCGTATGAACTACTGCATCGTAAGTGAACTTTCTGTTGTTCACTCTACTTTTGGTACGTTTTCTTGTTTTTTTTTATGGGCATTAGTCCTCCTTCCGCATCTTCTTTGCGGATTTAAAAAATAGTACTAAAACTTACTCCTGTCATAGCACTTACTTTATGGGTTAAACTTCTAACACTTTCACCACTTCTTAAGTTTAGATGATAATTAAATACATTTAAAACAATTCGTTTTGCACGGATGTCCAAGATATTCCCTTGGCTTAATTTTTGAATTTCCATTTTCAATTAACATTTATCTGTAAAGTCAGAATAAAAACTGAAGAACCACAAAGCCTTATTATTATTATTTAGTCTCAGAGAACGACATAAAATCGCTGACATACACACACCTTATTATTTTAAGTTGCAATTAGTAATTAGATATATGCGTTCCAAGCGGTCCGTTTATTTGCTTTTAAATATTTAATAGCCGACAAAGTGTAACATTTAACTGTAAAGTCAGAATAACAACTGAAGAACCACAAAGCCTTATTATCATTATTTAGTCTCAGAGAACGACATAAAATCGCTGACATACGCACACCGTATTATTTTAAGTTGCAATTAGTAATTAGATATATGCGTTCCAAGCGGTTCGTTTATTGCTTTAAAATCTTTAATAGCCGACAAAGTGCATGATTTAACTAAGCAATAGGTATTTTCTACTGATTTCTATGATTCATGGTATATGGTATTCTTACCGAAAAACAAATAAACTGTCGTTACTATAATTAAAATAAGATAAAATAAAATTATCTTTTGTAAATACTATTTATTTAATTAAAATCATTTTCCCTACTTTTCATCTCTTGTTTCGAATGGGCACTTTTGGCCAATTACGTTAAAAAACAATAATTTAATTCATGTCTGTGGAAACTAAAATACAAATTATACAGCCCTGACTCGTGTTTGTGTTCATCGTGGCATCGTCGCGCTTCTATCGTCCATAAGAAATACATGGCCCTATCTCCGCAATGTTATTTTCTTAACGTGAAACGCTCTATAGTCAAATGAGAAAAGTTTAATGGATTTTTATTTTCTTCTGGTGCACAAAGAAACCTGGTTAACAAATGCTGCAAACTAATTGCGAGAATTGACTAATAGGAAGAATTTGGGTGACCAAACCATAGCTAAAAAATAATAAGTTTACGAAAAGATATGGATGGATAATATTATAGATACCAATTATAAGACTTAAATAACTTCTTTAATATATACTTTATTCATTATCCAGAACTTAACACTTACTTGTACCATTACAATTAGTCATTGATTCTGCGGCGTGGAAACTGTTTTCTACTGACCAAATAAATTTAATCAGATACATGAGTTTAAATTTGGTACCTAATAGAAAACAGTTCGAATAAAAGTTGATTCGAGCTCTGCACTTGCAGAGTTTAAGTATACCGACAATTCAGTGGTTATCTCAATTTCTCAAAAATTTTAATATCTACCCAGAACAGAGTTGTAACTAACACAGATCAGGATTGTTTCTATTAATAAGTGATTAATTGAATAAACTTGATAACAATGAAATAATAATCATGACTTAAAAATAGTGATATGGAGAGGTTATAAAACAGATTTAAGACAGTAATAAAGATATTTTTGAAATGTTGATTAAAAACTTTAAAAATATTGATTATTTTTGCCTTATTTAAATTGATTTCTACGAGACAACTTAATGAATAACTATTAAATAAATAAACGAATTCAACAGTAGTTCGACTTCTATCGGTAAAAGTATTTCCTAGTTTCTGTTTTTAAAATACATAAATAAAAACGTTACAGAAACAAACCAAGGGATGCGGCAAATTTATTCAAAGAATTGACCCGACAACAAAATTGAACTGAAGCACGGTAGGTAAATATAAGAAAAAATCTGTTTGCGGTTAATAATACACCCAAATAGACTAAGAAAACAAAAAAATAATTTAACGAAATGTTCTTTACTTAAAATTTTGCACATTCTGAAAACTGATTTCGAAAATTGACTAATAAAAGAAAGTAGCTAATGCAATGATAGCTCACATTGTTTAAAGAAAATCATTTTAATCCATACTATTTTGGATAGGTTAATAACATTTGGTGACAATACTTCAAATATTTATAAGAAGTTTGAATAAGGCCACAAATAATACCTACTCATAATTTATCATTTGGTGCTACAATTATAATTATTCATTGTTTGTAGATCCTTTCGTGGTGCACAAGTAAACCAAATATTTCAATTAGTTTCCGAGAATTGTCTGGCACAGATTAACTTAAACTGAACTAAAATAGGTAAAACCACAGAATATTATTAGTTATTATGTTATAGTATAAATATACTGCTAGTTAATAGATTGACGATAAAATTAAACACGCATGTTAAAATTTTTTAACAATAAAAACGATTATCCAGAAGTTCGATTCGATATTAAACTCCTAACATAATTTTCCAGCTCAAAGAAAAAAATTTAACTAATTGTTCGTTACTTCAAATTTTGCACCAAGAAAGCAACATCTTCTAAAAACTAATTATAATTATAATTAGTATAAAATAATTAATTATTAGAGCAGCTAATAACTATATTGGCGACAATACTACACATATCTATAAGAAGTTTAAAGTAAGTTACAAATGATACTCACAATTTATAAACTAGTGATACAATTATAGTTATTCATTGGGTTTGCATTATGTATACTAAAATCAAATCAAATATACATTTTTGGAGTGACTTCTTTATAGAATACAGCTCTATATTGGTTTTATCTCTATCCATTTTCATATATTCCTAGTCAAAACGGATCAATACAACGGTTTTTACTTTAGTGGTGCAAAATAAACCAAATAATCCAATGGGTTCTCAAGAATTGCCTGGCAAAGAGATTTAGGTATATCAGCAGTAGCTGAAATAGATAAAATCATATCATTTTATTAGTTATTATGTTGTAATATGAATATAATATTAGTTGATAGATTGGCCATAAAATAAAAGATGTATGTTAAAAGTATATTACACACTAGAAACGGTTATCCAGAAGTTTGGTATGACATTAAATTTAAAAGTGATTAATCGACAATTGTAACCGAATACCGCATAAACATAGAGTTTAACTTTCACGTGCCAATACAAAACAGTTTCAGAATATGTCGTCCACAAAAAAACTATGTATGCTGCAATGACAAATAATCCTTGATTTGGGTTACAAAGTGATTTTTACAAGGCTTGCAAAAGTAACTGGCTTAGATATGCGAGATCAGACTGCTTAGAATATAAAAGAGAATTCGAAATTGGAGTAGAATTTCTATCGCCAACACAATTTCCTAAGTCAAAAAAAATCCAACAAACTTTTCTTTAGCTTTAATGCTGCACAAAGAACCAGAACATTGTGAAAACTGATCTCAAGAAATAATTAATAGAAAAACGTCAGTAGCCTAAAATTAATTAAAATAGAATAATATGTTTTCTTCAAAAGTGGTGTTTTCGACCCCTAATAAAATTTTTCAGCTCAAAGAAAAAAAAAATAAACCAATTGTACGTTACTTCAAATTTTGCACTAAGGAAGCAACACATTCTAAAAACTAATTTCGAGAATTGATTGATTGATTGATAGGAAAACGGAAGGGTAACTCACTTTGGTAAAAAGAGAATCATAAATTTACTTCAAAAGTACTCTTTGTATTAAATATACTGGCGATAATACAACACATATCTATAAGAAGTTTAAATTAAAAATGATTTACTATTTAAATGGGAATAAGCCACAATTAAAAGTTAAAGTACGTTTATTAACGTTTCAATTTCTACTTCGGAAATCGTTCTCAAAATACAAACATTTAAATTTAATTAAAAAGGTTACAAATAATACTCACAATAAATTTATAAACTATTGATACAATTATAACTACTATTTATTGGGTGATATATATGTGAACTACTTTTTAAGAAGAAATTAAACCAAAGATCATCAGATATAAATGTTTGGATTGACTTCTCCATAGAACACAGCTCTAAATTGGTTCCATCCTTATCCATTTTCAGATATTCCTAGTCAAAGGAGATCAGGGTTTTTCTTTCATGATGCATAAATAAACCAAATATTCCAATTATTTCCCGAGAATGGCCTGGCAAAGGGATTTAGGTATTTCAACAGTAGCTGAAATAGGTAAAACCATGTCATATTATTAGTTATTATGTTATCATATGAATATAATGTTAGTTCAAAGATTGGCCATAAAACAACATATGTTTGTTAAAAGTATATAACACAATAGAAACGTTTATAGAATATGTTTTATAAATATATTAAATAGGAAACAGTTTCGGAATATCTTGTCCACAAATTAACTATTAAAGCTACGTTTCTTCTACAAAGAAAACAAACCAAACACGATTAGATATACATATTGGGATTGGCCTATTCATAGAACACAGTCCTAAGTTGGTTCCATACCTATCCATGTTCCCATATTTCGAGTCAAAGAAGATCGTTACAACGGCTTCTTCTATCGTGTTGCATAAATAAACCAAATATTCTAATTGGTTTCCGAGAATTATCTGACAACGAGATTTAGGTGTCTCAATAAACTGAAATATGCAAATACCGTATAATAATTATTACGAATTAAAACACATATTTTAAAATTTTATAGCACAATCGAACAGAAGTTTGATTCGATATTATATTTATATTATGTAATTAAAACACAACTGTGGCTGAACACCCTACAAACATATAATTTACTTAACTTGCAAAGGGATGCAAAATCTACTGGAATTTGGAGTACTTTCCTTATAAAAAACGATTCGAAATTGTAAGTGGATCTCTGTCCCCAAAACAAGTTTTTAAGTCAAAGAAAAAAATTTAAAGATAAAAGAAATAAGTAATAGAAATAATTTCGTAACCCAAACTGATAAAAAAGAATAATATATTTAGATCCAAAGTACTGTTTTGGATCGGTTATTAAATATATTGGCGACAGTACTACAAATATTTATAAAAAGTTTAAAATAGCTTACGAATTAAAACAATTAATACAAAACAATTATAACAATTATTGCTAGAATTATAATTATGAAATAAATTGAACCGGGAGCTCACAATTGTAAAAAACAAAATAAATTTACTTCAAAAGTACTGTTCTGGATTGGTTAATAAATATATAGAGAAATATCTAGAAAAAGCTTGCAATAGTTTACAAATAATACTCACAATTTTACAGTTAGTGCTACAATTATAGTTATTCATTTTTTTGCATTATATTTTCTATAAAGGAATCAAACTAACATACGATCAGATGTACATGTATTATTTGACTCCTCCATCGAACACAGCTCTAAATTGGTTATATCTCTATCCATCTTCCCATATTTATAGTCAACTAAGATCAATATAACGATGGCTTAACTTGCAAAGCGGCTAACTCAATTTTTTACCGAAATACAGGTTTTGGCGTTGTCGACTGCGTCTAGTTGTCGCTCACATTATGATCAATAAAATATCTCCCTAGCTTTTAAAATAACGGAGAAAACGGTGAACACGTAAAACGGTCAACTTCTAACACTAATATAACAACACCGAAATGTGGCTAACTCCAAGGTCAACCCCCAGTTTATTTGTATTTGACGGTGAGTAACAAGTGCCACGTTTTAAGTGCGCGGTCTTTTTTAGAAAACTGTGAATTATAATACCAGATAAAATAAAGTTGATTTGATAACGATACAGTGTATAAGAGTGGCGGTAAGTAGTTTTAATCAAATAATATAACTTTTTGTGGGCAATATCCTAGTTATAACAAAAAATGTGATGATGGAGTTGTCCATTTTTAACGTAACTATTTACTATGTGAATTTAGGAGTTACCCAATATACCAATTCTGTGATTTTAGAGTCCTGTAGTCTATAAATTAAAGTTGTTGTTCATTTTTTACGATTTATCATAAAAAAACACAAAAAAATAAACGAGTTCTTAAACCTCGATGCAAATGTAGGACAACTAACAAAAGTGCTTTAAAATGTAGCGAAGTTTCAGAAGAAGAAAGGAAAACTATATTTGAGTTGTTTTGGAGAATGACTTGGGGGGAAAAAAAGGTTTTCGTGAATGGTCTTGTGCAAGAGATACCCACAAAACGTCCAAGAGACAGAAAAGAGCCATTATTAACAAGAAGAAAACGCACAATGGTATTTAACTTAAACTTGACTAACGAATGCCGCGCGAGAGTTTGTAAAACGATGTTTCAAAACACTTTGTGTCTTACCAAAATGACTATCTGGAACTGGAAAAAAGGCAAAGAGAATATTTCTCATAAAACAAATCAACACGCAACAAAAAATCCCTACGAAGTAGAAGTGAAATCACTTAAAGATTTTTTGAACAATATTCCAAAAATGGAATCCCATTATTGCCGCAAAAGTTTGACCAAGCTTTATTTGTTGCCAGAATGGACATCAAAAAAAGCCTTGTACAATTTCTACACATTAGACTGGTGCACGCCAAGGAATACCAAACGTGTTTCAATTGCTAAATTTAGCAACACTTTACAAATTGAAAATATATTACTGTTTAAGCCAAAAAAAGATGAATGTGAAAAGTGCCTCTCTCACAAACTCGGAAATATACCTGACACAGAATACAAGGAGCACATAGAAAGAAAGAATGAAGCTAGACTTGAAAAAGAACAGGATAAAAATACAGAAGAATTTGTATTCACAATGGACACGCAAGCTGTGTTATTGGCACCCAAATCTAATGTGTCATCTCTATATTATAAAACTAAGATATGCACGCACAATTTTTGTATATTTAATATAAAAAATAAAGACGGATTTTGTTATCTCTGGAACGAGACCGAAGGTGGGTTATCCTCTGACAATTACGCTACCATAATTGCCAAGTTTATCACGGAGAAACTTTTGCCGAGTATCCACAGAGAATCTGGACAGGATACTAAAATTATATTGTACAGTGATGGATGTACAGCACAAAATAGAAACGTAATATTGGAAAATGCATTACTAAACGTGGCAACATTAAACAATGTCACAATTCAGTAAAAGTATCTAGAGGTAGGCCATACCCAGATGGAAGCGGACTCAATGCATGCCACCATAGAGAGGAAACTGAAAAACAAAATAATTCATGTATCAGCTGAATATGCACAAGTTTGTGTTGAAGCTCGCAAACATCCTAAACCTTACAACGTATTTTACCTAACCCATGAATTTTTTAAATCCTTCGCAAGTTTACAGTTTTATAAGTCAATAAGACCAGGAAAAGCCATAGGAGATGCCAAGGTACTTTTAATGTTAATTTTGTTTGGTCTTCTACAGACACAGAAGACGAAAAAATTGTTAAATTATTAATGTTTTGTTTTTAGGTCACAGATATTTGTGCCCTACAATATAAACAAGGGAACCTGTACTTTAAGTTACGGTTTAAAGATGAATGGCAGTTACTGCCACAACGATGTGATAAAAGGGTCTCAGTTAAACCTATTGAAAGCTTACCGAATCTTCATAAAAATCGGCTTAAAATAAGTAGTCGTAAATTCAAAGACTTACAACAACTAAAAAGTACCTTGCCGGTGGACTTCAGGGACTACTACGACAATGTGCCACATGAAGACTGATAAATAAAATACTCTATGGTATAATAAAAAGAAAATACTTGATTATAAAAAAAATATACTTACAGATTGATTTTATTTTCCTATAGAGGTTCCATAATACAATGCAGAAAAAAATGGGCAACTCCGATTATTTATTATTTTCTTTTAATTACAAACAGGGTAACTCCAAAAATTTAAATAATTGTTATTTAATCAAAATATTTGTTTATGCTTTTTAGTAACTTCAAAGTGCAAAATAAATAGACAACAAATAGATTTTTGGAATATTGATATTATAAGTATTAATTTTTTTAAGAAGTTTTTTTGTGTTCCTGTAAAGTTTTAAAAAACGGAGTTAGCCGCTCTGCAAGTTAAGCCATCGCAAGTTTATTAAAGTTTTGTTCTTTCTTGGTACATGTATAAACCCAATATTCCAATTAGTAGAGAATTGTCTGGCAAAAATACTCGTGCACACAACATAAGACGTGCCTCAACAGTAGCTGAAATAGGTAAAACCATATAATCTTATTCGGAATGTCTTAATATGAATATAATGTTTGTTAATATATTGGCGATAGAATTAAACACCATGTCAAAAGAGTGTAACACAATAGAATCTGTTATCCAGAAGTTCCATATTATATTTATAGGTCAGAAAGCCATGGCTGCACATTGTATAAACATAATATTTGTTTACCAATAGGAAACAGTCTTATAGGATGTTATCCACAAATTAACAATTGAAGCTACGATTACAGTTAATCAGTGATTTGCGTTATGTAAACTATTTTTTACAAGGCATGAAAAATCTATTGAAATCATCTATATGAAAAATTGTAATAAGATTTCTGTCTCCAAAACAATTTTTCAAATCGAAAAACAAAAATTTATTAAAAAAAAGAATTAATTTACAAAAAAACTTAAATATATTGGCTATCCACTAATTACTTTTTCTTGATCTTTTTTTTTGTTCTCTTAACACTGTGCCTAGTCTTTCGTTATACAGGAGTATTTTATTTTGTTTCGTTGCGATTTCTTGTATATTCCACGTTGCACTTTTTTTTGGGAAATGATTTTTTTTTGAGTGTCGCGTCCCAGGTCTGTCGGCTTAACCCCTATTTTTCGGAAGACCACAGTCCCTGTTCGTTAATCAAATTCATTTCCATATTCAGTTTAGGGTCGTTATCGGTAAATCTATCCAGAATACTGGGAGGAAAAATGGGTTTAATATGAACTGAAATTAGGACAATGGTTTCCCCTGTATGGTATTAGGAGATAAACCAAGGCTCGCGTAGGCAGTAGTGGATCCTTGTAAAAAGTAAAGTATATAAATGGATAGTAAAGTAGATGTGTCACCTATCGGGATCATAGATGAGTATCTACCCGCTACCGTGGTAATACTATCCAAATATAATAACACTACGAGATATCTCACATATTTATGTTTAACAAAAATCCCAACCAAACTTCAAAATATATATCTAAAATTTAAAATTAATAATTATTTTTGCCTTATTTAAACTGCTTTCTACAAGGCACTAGATCAGATATACGAATTTAAATTGGCTCCCTCATAAAACGCTGCTCGAGAATGGTTCGATTTCTATTCACGGCAGTATTTTTCCCGACAAACTAGAGAAAAATGAAAGTGATATTTGGGTGACGGAACGGTAGGTGAAAATGGTAAAAAAACGTATAGTGTTAAGATACTCCAAAGAAGACCAATAAATGTAATGGTCATTTTTTTTTCTGTTGTGCCAAGGAACCAATAAATACTGTAATTTAATTCGAAGAATTGGCTGGCAAAAGGATATATTATGTGACGCAACACCGTAGCTGAAGTTGGTAAAAATGTACAAATACAATTATTGATTATTTTGTCTTATGTTTATGTCAATGTGAACTGCTTTCCACGAGACATATAAAACAAACTCGATCAGTTATACGAGTTTGTCCTAACTGCCTTATGGAACAAAGCCCGAAAGTGGTTCCACCTTAACCTTTATCCTCGCTGCGGGTCGGCTATGGGTCTTTTCTTAAATAGATTGATGTTACCAATCATTTTTTTGAAGCTACATCAACTACTTTCTATTAGGCACACAAATAAACTCGATCAGAAATACGAGTTTTAATTGAGTACCTAGTACAAGATAGCTTAAACGTATTTGACCTCTATTTATGTAGCTAAATTCTTGGCATAAGAAGAAAAATTCAACGGAATTTCTTTTGCTCCAACTGACGCATAAAGCAACTAATAAATAATGCAACCTCATAAAAACTGACTGACAAAAATATTTAAGTAAGAGAATCTTGGCTAATATTTATTTTATATATAAATTTAATTTAAATATAAAAATAACTGTTATCGGTCAGTTATCGATTAGATGGGCGGCAATAAAATATACTTTGAAATGCTGAAAGCCGATTTTTATAATTAGCTGCTAGAAAGATTTAAAGTGTTAAAATATCTTCTTCTTTGTGTGCCTCATCCTTTAGGGACATTGGCGATCATCATGGCTTAGTTTACCATTTACTCTGAAGCAGTTCTAAAAAGTTTTGTTGTTGCTTTTCTACTCCACTGCTTTAAATTTTTCAACAAGAGAAGCGGAAAGACGTCGTCTTTCTGTCATAACAATTTTTGGTAGGAAACACTTTGAAAATACATAAAACTGAGAAAAGTAAATTTTTAAATATAGGCAAATAATTGCATCGAAATAAAATCAATATTTGAACAAAGCAACAAATAAAGTAAAATACACAAGTGAAAAGTTAGAAAAAAATATTTTTCCATTTTAAAACTATAGCAAAAGCTGTTTAAACTTATAAAATAAAAGCTTAAGTTAAATGTGACCATTTAACTAACAATAAAGATGAGGATAAAAAATAATCATTCTTTATAACGCAATGGTGGAAATACTTTCAAATTTTATCCAACAGTAGTTTTAAAGGGTTTAAAATAAAGAAGAAATCTGGAAAATTATACAAACAGACAGTAAGTTAGATTAGGTTCAATATAAGTAGACGTTTAACCAACCTTTTAGTCGACATTAGGTGTCTATTGTGGCCAATCGACAATATAAAAATACAGCTAATACAAAATAACTACCAAAAATGGAGAAATATTAATCATTTTTCCATCAGACGTAAAATAAAATTTTAGAAGAGAACGATTTGAACCTTTGGCGAGGTTGGACGTATTTAATTACCAGTCTAATCGCACCTAGTTTTTGTGCTTTTATTTATATCCACTTAATAATTAAAGTGTTGTGTTATTATAAATAAAAATTAGTGAACTTATTGTAGAAAATCTGTAAGTAATTTTAATCTAATGAGATACTTACTTCAAAACAAGTTCATATTGTTTATATTACCTGATGTTATTAAAAAACGAAAATGGATGATGTTAATAGTCCAGGGCCGTCGAGGCCCCAAATGTTATTGACATCACATAAAACTTCTTCATATTCTGCAGCGTTAATTAATTCAACTCCAAAATTCCCATCCAAGAAACAAGCTATTTTATATAATGCTCTGGAAAACGCCAAACTTGAGGAATATCTACTTGCACTGGGAAAAATTATAGAACCAAGATATATTATTTTTTCATCACGAATTTCAAATCACCGTATTTGTATTTACCTAGCTAGTGAAGAATTAGTAGAAACTGTCATGAATGCTGACAACGGAAGAATAACCATCAATCAACAAATAATTTATGCTCGACGCTTAATTACACCAAATGAAAGATTACTAATCTCTAATGTTTGCCCTAGTATTCCTCACACTTTCATAGAATCTGAACTTAAAAAGTTAGGCCTCAATTTATTAACTCCAATTAATTTTTTACGAATAGGTACAACAAACCCAGAATATAGACATATACTGAGCTTTCGAAGACATACATTTATCTCTCCTTTAGAAGCTACATTAATTCCTCCCTCAATTGTCATAAACCACGAACAAACATCCTATCGTATTTTCTTATCTTTAGAAAAACAGATGTGTTACTATTGTAAACAATCTGACCATTTTGTAGCAAATTGTCCATCCTGTACAAATCCAAATCAAAACTTAACAACAACAGTGCCAACTACTACTATAAATACAGTAGTTAATACTCTTCCACATGACGTCCCGACCACATCAGCCTCTTCAGCGAATTCCTTTTCCTTACAATCCTCGACTATACCTTTTTCATTAACTACACCAATATTAACTGCATCCCAAATATCACCCTCAACATCACTCCCAAGTTCTCAAACTACATGCACAGATACAAATATAACCACTACCCAATTATCAACAACACCTAATGTTTCACAACCTCATACATCAATCCCAAACTCTTCTTCAACATTAGCATGCCCTATCAATAGCATATCAATAGATACAACTGATACACTTGAAATAACTAATACACCTAGTAAAGAAGTAAACACAGCTAAGCGCAGCCTTGATGAAATTTACTTTAATGAAATAAACTTATAACACCGATATTAAATTTTGAACAACTAACTGATTTTTTTGAAAATGCTTTAAGATCTCCAGATAAATTGAGTCTATCTAAAACTTATACAGAAGACACATTAGGCTTACTTAATCTGTTAAAAGAGATCTATCCTCACATTATATAAAAAAAAATGAAATCGCGATGTACTAAAATAATTAATTCAATTACTCGACAACTAAAACCTCAGCTCGATAGCGACTCCTCCATAGAACCTTCTACATAAGCTCACGTTCAAGTCTATTTTACAGTGGAATTTGAACGGGTATTATACCCGTTTAGAAATGTTACAATTAATAATTGCTCAAAATTCACCTTCTATAATTTGTCTACAAGAAACTCATTTTAAAAATAACAAAATTCATAATTTGAGAAATTATACAAGCGTATCTAAAATTAGGCAAAATCAAGAACATGCCAGTGGTGGAGTTTCAATTTGTATCGAGAATTCCTATGAATATTGCAGTATTCCTCTAATAACAAATCTAGAGGCTGTAGCGGTGTGCTTAGTAGGTCTACTAAAAGTTAACATCTGCAGTCTTTACATCGCACCTAATTCTGATCCAAGTATAGCAGATATTTCTAATCTTTTATGTCAGATTCCTACACCTCGAATTATACTGGGAGATTTTAATGCACATAATTCATTATGGGGCTCAAAAAAATTGACAAAAATGGGAAGAAAAATAGAAAATATCCTAAATAATCTTAATTTAAATCTACTTAATGACGGCAGGAATACTCGATATAATGCTGCAACAGGAGAGTTTTTAGCAATTGATTTGTCAATTTGTGAACCAAACTTGCAACCTAGTTTATCGTGGGACACTTTACCTGATCTATATGGAAGTGATCACTTTCCCATCTTAGTTAACAATCTGTTGTACCATAAGCACAATACACACATCACCAAATGGTCCTTAAACAAAGCCGACTGGACACTGTTCTCAACATTGATTTCTTCATCAGCTATGAAT
Organism: Diabrotica undecimpunctata; assembly: GCF_040954645.1. Taxonomy (NCBI): domain Eukaryota; kingdom Metazoa; phylum Arthropoda; class Insecta; order Coleoptera; family Chrysomelidae; genus Diabrotica; species Diabrotica undecimpunctata. The sequence continues at coordinate 20,727,609 of NC_092813.1, forward strand.
CTTAGAGAAATGTTAGACTCAGAACAAGATATTAACGAGAAAATATTATTTTTCAATAAAGTCATCATTGATGCAGCGAATAAATCCATTGGAAAAACAGCTTTTCATCCAAAACATTCACCTGTACCGTGGTGGAACGATGCGTGCAAACAGGCAATAAGGGAATCTAAATCGGCTTTTAATAGATATAAACGATATAAAACTACTGAAAATCATTTAGAATTTAAAAGAATAAGAGCTAAATGTAGATTTATTATTAAAAAAAGCAAGCAAGAGTCATGGCAAAAGTTTGTTTCAGAAATCAATAGATCTACTCCAATTGGTCAAATCTGGAACATGATTAGAAGTATATCTGGAAAAAATTCACAACACTCTATAAAGTACTTAATAAAAGACAATCAGACATTTACGTCCGAATGCAATATATCTGAAATAATGGCAAATCAATATTGTACCGCTTCTAGTGATAAAAACTATTCAGTAGATTTCTTAAATAAAAAACGATTTGAAGAAAATAAAGGAATACCAATAATCAATGACACTTCACCAATAAACAATCCTATAAGCTTGACTGAACTTATTGAAACTCTTAACTTCGTTAGAAATACTAGTCCAGGACCAGATAATATACCTGTGCTTTTTCTACAGAACCTGCCACTAGTAGGCCAAGAACTATTATTGCAACTATTCAATTTTATATGGATCAATAAGGTATTCCCACACATATGGCACTCATCAATCATAGTTCCAATACACAAACCAGGTAAACCTAAATTTGAAGCAGAATCCTATAGACCAATCTCTCTCACGAATGCAATGTGTAAGTTGCTAGAAAAGATTATTGCCAATCGACTCATGTGGTATATTGAACATAAACATCTTATTATACCCGAACAAAGTGGATTTAGGAAAAATAGATCAACATTAGATAACTTAATATCATTGGAATCAGAAATTCATGAAGCATTTATATGTAATCAAGAATGTTTAGCCATATTCTTTGATGTAAAAAAGGCTTTTGATACAGTATGGCGCTACGATATTTTAACCACACTCCACAATTGGAAGATTCACGGTAACATGTTTGCTTTTATTTCAAACTTTCTACGGCAACGATATTTCCAAGTTCGAATCAATAACCATTTGTCTGAATCTAAATTACAGAAAAATGAAATTCCACAGGGCTCGAATCTAAGCGTAGCACTATTTTTAATTGCTATTAACAATGTTGTGTCGGACTGCAATCGCACAATTAAAACTTTTTTGTATGCTGATGATCTGGTAATTCTAGCAAGAAATAAAAACATATTATCGGCTCATAATCATATTTCTGCAGCTCTCAAGTCGATAGAATCGTGGTCTAACAATATTGGGCTCCAGTTTTCCAACACAAAAACAAAAGCTATACATTTTTCACGAAAATCAAATCCACAAAAGCTCCCAAATCTATTTTTAAACAATTCTCCTATAGAATATACAAAAGAAATAAAATTCCTAGGAATGCAACTGGACTCAAAATTAAGTTGGACAAGTCATATGCACTCGCTAAGAGTATCGTGCCAAGCTGGACTAAACATTATGAAATCTGTGTCACATAAAAATTGGGGAGCAGATTTTCCAACTCTAATAAATTTATATAGAGCTTTAATTAGATCAAAACTGGACTACGGATGAGTTGTATATAACACCGCAAACCAAGCATTGCTTAAAACTTTGGATACTCTTCAGAGTTCAGCCGTTAGACTTGCTCTAGGAGCATATTGCACCAGTCCTGTGGACAGTCTACTCTGTGAAGCTGGAGAGCCACCCTTAAACCTAAGAAGAAAATACTTAACTCTATCGTATGTCTCGAGTATAAAATCTAACCCAAAAAATCCAGCTCTTCATCATGCTGTTGCTAACAGGTTCCAGGAGGTCTATCGAAAAAGAAATAGGGGTCCTGTACCTTTCTATGAACGAGCTAATAGATACTTATTCGATTTTAATATTGAACTACCTCCCATTTATCCTATCTGTGAAATAAATTTATGTTTTCCTTGGGTTGTTCCCTCTCCGCTTTGTAACCTTAAACTTACAGCATATAACAAAAATAACGTGATACCAAATTTTTTTAAAACTCACTTTATCCAGGTTCTCACACAGTACAAAAATTACAATTTTATTTACACAGACGCATCTAAGACCATAAATGGAGTAGGAGCATGCTTTGTGACATCCCATGACTATTCCATCTATAAATTGTCTCCTAAGACAAGTATTTTTACAGCAGAACTATTTGCCATCAATAAGGCCCTAACCTATATTCTAGAACAAAAACTTCCCAAATCTCTTATAATATCTGATTCACTTAGTTGTCTGACATCAATTTCTCAGATTTATCCCTCTCATCCAACATTGCAGCAGATTAAGTTAATTTTATACCGTATATACCAAAACAATTTGACAGTAGAGTTCCTCTGGGTACCGTCACACGTTGGAATAGATGGTAACGAAAAGGCAGATAGTCTAGCTAGGTCCGCAGTAACCAATACAGCTGCATCAGTGGAAAATCTAACGGTGCATTTGGATTTAAAACCTTACTTAAAATCAAAATTGCACGATGTTTGGCAAAACCAATGGAATAGAAGCACTACTAAATTGATAGAAATAAAATCTTCCGTCCTTCCATGGAACTTCTGGCCTTCAAAGCGACAATATCAAGTCCTATTAACACGTCTCAGATTAGTACACACTTCTACTACACATGAATACTTGTTGAAGAAAGAAGAGGAACCAGTTTGTTTTGTTTGTGAATGTAAAGTGACAGTGAAGCACATTTTGATTGAGTGTCCAATATACTCAGTGGAAAGACTATATCATCACTTTCCAAAAACATTAAAAGAACTTTTAGGAGAATCTAAATACGTAGCTGACTTGATAGAATTCTTGAAAACTATAAACCTTTTCAATAAAATTTAATACAATACATTAATAATTAAAATATATATTGTATACATTATTATGTATTTGATATTTTGTATATGCCTATGTATGTCTTTATCACTTTTGTATTTTTCTTATGCTAATAACCCTAAGTGGTTGAAGCAAAATAAAAAAAAAAAAAAAATTTTAGAACTTCCATCACACACAAAAATGTACATAGTAGTTGATAAAGTGCCGATTAAAATCTGCTCTTACTAAAACTAACTTTTTAGCGGTTTATAATCAAGAAACGTAAAATATTGTTAGCTAAATAGAGTATTTAAACAACAAAGTTTCTTCACACAAAAAATAAACTGTGAGTACATTACCAATTTAATACAAATTCAATATTATTAAATATTATACATAACCCATAATTCAATACAACACATCAATTAATCCAGTTTGTGGTTTTTTGGCAACTTCCACAAGTCGAACTAATTAGCCGATACAGGACCGGCTCTAGAAAAATTTCATCAAATGAAGAAAACAAAAATTAAAAATGGATGATTCTGAAAATATTAGCATACCTACTACATCATCAACATCGACATACTCCAATGCAGTAAGCAACTTCAATTTTCCTTCAAAAGAACAAGCCATTATTCTGTCAGCTATCCAAGGTATTAAAATACATGAATACATAGTAGCCATAGGGTCTCTACTCACACCAAAAAATGTTATCTTTGCATCACGAATAGCTAACAACAGAGTTTGTATTTACTTGAACAATACTAGCATAGTAGATACCTTACTAAACAACCATAAAACAGTAGTCATCCAAGGCAATGAGATAGAAATTCGAAGACTTATTACGCCAGCAAGGAGACTAGTAATATCAAACATCTGCCCCAGCATTCCGAACAGTATTCTAGAAGACGAACTGAAACAACTAGAAATAACTGCAGTATCCAAATTAACGTTTTTAAAAGTTGGCATGCCCGAGTCTGAGTATAGTCATGTCTTAAGCTTTAGGCGGCAAATATTTGTCTCTCCGATAATCACCAAACCAATTCCAAATACAATCTTAGTAACCTATGACAACACTCCTTACAGAATCTTCCTATCCCTAGATGGTTTAAATTGCTCTAGATGTAATACTACTGGCCACAAAGACGAAAACTGCACATCAACATCAACTGGTACAGAAACACTTAAAGATCCTTATACCTCAGAACTCGAATCCATGGAAGTAAATCAGAATAATTCAGCAACAAATATTTCAGATGATACAACCAACTGTTCCAACCCTATTTCTACAGATATCCCAACGACAAATGATTCGCTTATAGTACACAGCATACCTTTAACTACAGCCAACAGCAATAATACTAAAACAACCAATCAAGCAAAAAGGCAAATTTCAACCTCTCCTGAAATCTCAGAAACTAAAAACCTAAACAAAACTTTCATAACTCCAAAAAAATCCGCACCCAAAAAAAAAGAAAAAGGCTTTAGATGTCGAAGCCACATTAAAACCAATTAAAAACATTTTAATGACAGCATCTCCTTCATATACGCTAAATTTCTCTGAATTATGCGACTTCGTTATAAACGCAATAGGATCAAAATTTCCTGAAGTCACAGCTAAAAACTATACAGAAGATTTTAACGGCTTATACACCTTATTAAAAATGGTTCACTCAAAATTAAATGATAGACGCATGAAAAATAATATCACAAGAATTATAAAGAAAATAAATCCAACAAATGAATCTTCCCTCACTGAAGAAAGCGACTACGATTTATCTCAATAGTCCAATTTTATTCATTCTTCAATGGAACTTGAATGGCTATTATAGCCACATTGAAAACATTAAAATGCTAATCAATGAACTGTCACCACTAATAATATGTCTTCAAGAAACTCGGCTTTCCAACAATCAAGCAAAACTAAAAAATTATATGCCCTATACAAAAAATCGAGCAGTACAGCAAATATCCAGTGGTGGAGTCGGAATTTTTGTACATTCGACCATCCAATCCCAAGAAATTCCGTTAAATACAAATCTGGAAGCAGTAGCAGTTTCGGTAATACATCATTTTAAAATCAACATATGCAACGTATATTTACCACATCCTGACGAAACTACTCTATTAGAACTTCAAAATGTAATTAAACAAATTCCATCTCCAAAATTAATTTTGGGTGACACAAACTGTCACAACATCGCATGGGGATCACAAAGAACAGATAAAAATGGACGAATATTATTAGAAGCAATTAATAACATAAAACTAGTTTTATTAAACACAAGAGCACCTACTAGATTCAATGCACATAATGGCACTTTTTCCTCCATAGACTTATCTATCAGTGATTCAACTTTAGCTCCATTTTTACAGTGGAATACATTGGATCACCTATACGACAGTGATCATTTTCCGATAATAATTACTCATGACAAAGATGAAAAAACCTGTACAACACCATATGAAACTTGGAAATTAAAGTCAGCTGATTGGGAAAAATACTCGAACTTAGTAAGCATACGTATACCAAATCTCGTTATATCAGATAATATAGACACTACTGTATCATCTTTCAATGGTATAATTTTAGACGCAGCCAGAGATTCTATAGGAAAAACCAAAAATATCACAAAAGCTCCTCTTCCTTGGTGGAACACTGAAATCGCATCCGCTTTAAAGCAAACAAAACATGCTTTTAATATATACAAGAAGTTTAACACACCTAATAACTTAAACAATTTTAGATCTTTAAGGGCCAGATCTAGATTTTTAATAAAACAAGTAAAAAAAGAGAGCTGGACCAATTACGTGTCGTCAATTGACTCGTCTACGCCCATAAGAGATATATGGCAAAAATTAAGGAAAATAAAAGGTTCAAAAACATTTAACCATATTGACACAATCACTACAAATGATCTAACAACTTCAGACAAACACGAAATCTCAGAAATTTTAGTAGAACACTATCAGTTGTATTCAAGCAATCAGCAGTACCACCCAAATTTCTTAGAACACAAAGAAAGAACAGAAGCATCAAAAATTAATATAGAAGATACTGCTGATCCACTAAACGCTTCCATAACACTTGATGAATTAAATGAAAGTCTTAATAACCTCAAAAATACTTCACCTGGACCTGATGACATACCACCAATTTTCATAGAAAAACTACCTATAAGCGCGAAGGTTACTTTAGTAGAGATCTTTAACAAAATTTATTCGACCCATAAATTTTCATCTCTCTGGCGCGAAGCAATTATAATACCATTTTTAAAAGACAATAAACCAAAAAACTTATCTTCTATGTATCGACCAATATCTCTTACCTGTAGCATCTGCAAAATAATGGAAAAGATTCTAAGCAAAAGATTAAAATGGTACTTAGAAAATAAAAATCTCCTTACATCCATCCAAAGTGGGTATCGATCAGAACGGTCTACAATAGATAACATTATAGCATTAGAATCTGAAATACACGAAGCTTTTATACATAAACAAAAATTAATAGCAATTTTCTTTGACATCACAAAAGCATTTGACACCACGTGGACATATCACATCTTAAAAACAATGAAGAGTTGGAAAATAGATGGTAAATTCTTAGCCTTCGCCAAAAACTTCCTGGAGAACAGAAGTATAAAAGTTAAAACAAACGGTGTCATGTCAACTAAGAAATCACTGGAAAATGGTGTCCCTCAAGGATATGTATTAAGCCCCCTGCTATTCTTAATAGCAATTAACAACGTATCTAACCATTTTATGCTTCCAGTAAAAGCAAACCTTTACGCCGATGATCTTGTAATATATATGAGAAGTAAAAACCTAAAATCAGCTGCATCAATATTACAAAATACACTAAATAAATTAGAAGGGTGGTCTTTAGATATAGGCTTGAGATTTGCAACCGAAAAAACTAAAGTAATAATATTTGACAAAAGGAAAACACAACACCACTTAAATTTAAAACTTAACGGAAATACTCTTATAACAATCAACGAAATCAAATTTTTGGGAATGACATTCGACTCTCAACTAAAATGGACATCGCACATAGATGAACTAGTTAAATCATGCCAACAGAGAATACATCTTCTAAAAGTTCTTTCCAATCACAAATGGGGCGCAGACACAACTATTCTTCTGCGATTATATCAAGCTCTAATTAGAAGCAAACTAGATTATGGATGTATATGCTACGAAACTGCTACTAAAAGTCAAATGAACAAACTGGACATCATCCAATCCACAGCATTACGCATAGTTTTCGGAGCTTTCAGAACCACGCCAATTAGCAGCCTTCAAGTCCTAGCAGGAGAACCGCCATTAACTCTCAGAAGACAATATTTTTCAATGTGTTGTGCTACTAAATATCTCAGTGCAAAGGAAAACCCGTTTATAACAAGCCTAATAAGGAGCAACCCTCCAAATTTGTACTCAAATTATTGCCCTAGAAACTTACCTTTCAATGAACGAATAAATCGATTTGAATTCGATATACGTCAATTGAGAGCCACTTCTACAAACAGATGCCAGTCTCCTCCCTGGAAAGTTCAAATACCAAAAGTAGATTTTACCTTACTTAACTATCCCAAACATTCACACAATCCTTCTGAAATACAACAACAATTCCGGTCTACCATCTCCAGATACCCTGATTTCAAACTAATTTTTACTGATGCCTCTAAAAGCAGTAATGGTGTAGCTGCTGCAGCTATTTTTGAAGACAACACCTCTGTCACCCGTCTAGCCAAGGAGTGTAGCATATATACTGGAGAACTGCAGGCAATCTTCAACGCACTGAACCAATGTACCAGCATTGATACAAACTTTCTTATTATATCAGATTCTCTAAGTGCCTTAAATGGTGTCAAGCAGATGTATCCTACTCATGCCAATTTAGCATTAATAAAAGACATGCTATACAATGCCCAAACATGTGGTAAAAACATAACATTTTTATGGGTACCATCCCATGTTGGGATAAAGGGTAATGAAGCAGCTGATAAAGCAGCAACAGAAACTATCAATAACATGACAATTCCTATTATGCAAAACATACCAATTTCAGACAAAAAAACATTAATAAAAACTTACATGAACAAAACCTGGCAAGTAAAATGGAACCAAACAGAAGCAAAATTAAAAAGTATCAAACCAGATGTTACTTCTGCTTTACTACCGCTCCCAGCTAAAAGACATGACCAAGTAGTTATTAACAGACTGCGGCTAGGTCATACAAAATTTACACATGGATACATCATCTCCAAGGACCCTCAGCCGATTTGCCACATCTGTCAAACACCATTTTCAGTGCAACATATAATGATAGACTGTCCAGTGTACTCAACAGCAAGATCGACAGCAAAACTAAAACACAATTTGAAAGAAACTCTAAAAGAAGACATCAGCAATACAATAAATTTTATCAAAAATTGTAAACTGTATAACAAAAAAAATGTACATAATGGATATAACCAAATTGATGTGGTATTAACGGGGTCACTTTTAAAAACAATGCAGCACAGGATTAAAAGGGGATAACATAAATTTAAATAGACGATGGCCGTAACCAAAATAAGAAAAAGTATAAGCTAGAACTTGTAAAAGAAATTACGTGGAAAAAACTTCTTGAAAGAGATAATTGCAGAAACTTAAAACCAAAAGCGAGAAAAAAAGCAATGTCTAATAGGACAATATTTTTAAAAATATTTTTAATGAATTATAATCGAAATTAATTAATAAGAAGTGGCTTAATGAATAAGGGAACCTGAATATCACCAAATATTGGATAGGATATTATTGAGTTAGATCACTTTTAACTCCGAATACGGGATCAGGATTCAATCATTTCTTGCTCTGTAGAGATTAAAATAAGATCACACAAATCTAAATGGAAGATGACCATAAACAAAAATAAAAAAATATGAGCTAGAACTTCTAAAACGTAGAAGAAAAGGTAAAAGAAAACCTTGAAACAATTGATCAAAGAATATTAAAAACAAAGAGAAAAAATTAAAGAAGCAGTGTCTCATAGGACAATCGTTTTTGTAGATAATAATAATAATTTTAATTGATTATAGTCTATAAAAAAGTGGCTTAATGAATAACGCAAAACGGTTTGAAGAAGTAAAAGCAAGAAAAGTAAAAAATGTATACAAAATCTAATTAGATAATTTGATAACCAAAGTAGAAGATTAAATTTACTACGGACTAGCCAATTTAAAAATAGAATTACACAAACATTTTATAAGGTTATTAAAAATAAAAAAAATAAAAAGTATATAATAATTGAATAGGGAAACCTCAATGATGTATTACTATGTACCAGAAAAATTGGACGAGAAATAAATTAGCAGAATACAAAGTTATGTAAATAGAGACAGTATAATAAAACACAATATTTTTTGCCACCGTCACTTGGGCTTAAAATCAATTATAGAAACAGAATTGGAAGAATGAAAGCATAATTTATTATGAAAAATAGGACTAATTATGAATTCTACGAAATACCCAAAACTCAAAATTATTAAAATTAGCAATTAATAAAAAATTAGTTAAAACTCAGTAATAATTATGGAGAATCATATTTACCCTTAAAATACTAGCTCCAAGAGGAATGAGATTGTCGAAGATTTGTGTTCTATGTTATATTTCACACTAAACAAACGGAATGACAAAGATACGAAATCGAAATATGGTAAATAGCTATGCCTAATTATGATTCATATTCCAATTAGCGTATGTACATTAAGATATTATAATCAATGAATTCTTCTACGACTTGGTCACAAGTGTTTGAATTGTTTTATGTTGGCAGTTTTTCAAAGCTTATTCAACGATTTTGTCGTGGGTAGCAACAATCAGTACAGTGATATCAAATATTAACTTAAGGTTAAATAAAATAAGAGCTATGTAAAAGAGTGTCTTTTCTATGTAAAAAATATTTATCTTAACGCAAATAAATATTTATTTTATATACAATTAAATATAAAGATATTAAAATCTAATATAATGTACTTCTTGTTTTATTATCAATACTCTGCCCTATCGGCTACATTCATTCCCCACTGTTGGATGTACCTGGCTTTATATACATATTTTACAGCTCCTTCCTTTTGTTTTTTTTTCTAAAGATTTTCATCTTTTAACTATTGCAGCTCGATTGTTCGGCATTTTTTATAAATGACCAAGCTAGTTTATTCTTTGCTGCATGACCCAATTTGTTTTATTCTTTGTGTATTCACGAATCTCGCTTTCTGCAACAATCTCTTTAGCTCGTGATTTAATTTACTTCGCCACCTACCATCGGTAAAACGAGTTGGTTTAAAAATGTTTCTTAGTATATTGCGTTTAAATATTTCCAGTTGATTTTCATCAGTGCTTGAAAGAGTCCATATCCAGATTCAGTAATTTGCCTTTCAATAAATATTTGTATGTATAAAATCACGTATTGCCTCTAAAAATCCCTGTTTCTGTTTGCTTCTAATTTTCAGTTTGGCTTTATAAAAGCCAACACAACGAAACCAAGAGAGATATAAAAAAAGATGAGATGACTTTGAAATCAATATAAATATAAGAATAAAACAAAGAAAAGATAAATACAAAGGCATAAAGGAATGGAGATAGATAACGAAATCATACCAGACACAAATAAACCATAACCAAAACAGAGAGCAAAAGCATCAATCCACCTCAGAATAGTACTACTTAAAAGTGTAAGCTATATACGGGATTGAACGGTAACAGTTATGATGAGGTAACCAGGTCAATAATATACCAGTGTACAAAAAAACCAGGCTTAAAAAAAGGAAGAGACTAAATGACTATTGACATATAAAGAAAAATAAAATGTCAACTGATTTCTAAAAATTTTGTGTTTCTACAAAAATTAATCAGAAATAAACCTATTACTAGTTACTATTCAAAATATGCTTAACAAATCCACTAACCTTCGCTTTTTGTACCAAGCAACTTGTTCCTTTATTACACTATTAAAGGGCCATTGATCCACAATTACGACAATCTTTCTAGAGTTTTATAAATGACATTCTTAAAAAAAACTTATTAACTTTCTCCTAGTTCCTCATCCTTGTTCTATTTCCAGTACAAATTTAACATTTGTAACGATGGCATCAGTGTTGGTTTTCTAAAGGCGAATCGATCTGTAAAAAAAATCAGTTGTTGATCTAGCCTTTAACAGAAAATTTTAAGTAGAATTTACATTCTTACATTAATTTAAATTAAAGAATTCATTCTAACAGAATTATTTCTTCTTTTCCTTCTAATGGTAAATACTAGGCCTGAAAAGAAGAAGAGACTAAATGTCCATTGATATACAGGGTGAGTCACCACTAACGGGACGGAAGATTACAGCGAAACTGTAAAAGATTTTGAAAAAATTTTAAATGTATAGTGTGTAGGTTGATAAAGGCTACATTTTAAAATTATTTTAAAATATACAGGGCATCCCAATAAAGTGCGGCGTATCAAAGTTATATTTTTTCTTATAAAACACCCTGTATTTTATTGGGTTTTCTATTGTCTGCAAAAAACAAGGTATAGTTTTATAAGACTTCCCTATACCTATGTACAGTGTGTTCCGAGTTAGGTCGAATTTTCTTAAAATGTAAAACTTTAAACGAGGACTCATTCTTAATTTATTTAAACAATTTTAATAAAATTACTCATACATCTAAATAGCTGGATATTAGTCGAATATATTTCATGATTAATTATTAAACATTTATTTACAGGGTGTTCCAAATTTGAAGTTTCATTATTGGATTATTCAATGTGTAATATAAGTCTTATTTTAAATGGAACATCCTGTATATTAATGAATTATTAAATTAAAAAAAAAATTTCTCTTTCGAATAATATACGGATGTCCTATAACTAGGACTGATACGTAATTTAAAATTTTGTTAAACGGAAATCGATTTTAGATATTTATAATTGTTACTTTCGATTTTTAAACCCATCATATCGACATATTGTTATAAACGGAATCAGTGTAGTTGTAAATACATTTTTTGTAAATAAACTAAAATTTTCATGTCTTTGGATTTGTATTCGTTGGAAATAGGATAATTAGTATTAAAATATGATGAAAAGAAAATAAAAAAAAATTGTTGAAAATCGGATGTTTTTTAGATTTTCTACGATTCATCAAGTGAAAGGCAACAACTGCGCAAAGGTTACAGTTTTCAAAAATGACGTAGATATTAACGTTTTGTTGAATTTTTTGTATTATTTCAAGTATTAAAATAAGTTTAATATTTAAATAAAAATAAAACTGTAAAATATATGTATTTCGTTGAATTCATAATAATAATAATAGTAATAATAACAACACTTATTGATGTAGCGATACCCAACACCAATAATTTACTTGTTAAATACAATGAAAAGATCGCCAAGTACAGAGATCTAGAAATACAAATCAGGAGACAATGGAAAATGGAAAGTACCCAGACGATACCTATTATTCTTTCTACCACTGGAGTCATCCCGAAGAGCCTCCTAGAAAACATAAAAAAGCTGGGTCTAAATGAACATCTATATAAGATTATGCAAACAGTTGTGTTACTTTCGACGTTCAGATGCGTACGAAAATTTTTGGGAGATACACCGACATACCAAGTCACCTAGGATTCGATAACATGGAAAGAGTCCCACCAGAGCTCAATCTGGGATGAGTGAATTTTCCCCTTAGAGCGAGTGCGAGCCGTATGGCTAAATCTGGATAAGATGTACCTATGCTTCGTTCACACCTTAATACTAAAAATTTGTTTAAGGCATTAAACACCTATGCATGCTCCGCGCTTAGCTACTCATTTGGTATTGTTAAGTGGACAAAAACGGATATAGAAAATCTTCAAAGATAAGTACGAACACACCTCACAAAGGCACAAAAACACCATCCACGAAGTGCAGTAGAAAGAACAAGATTACCGCGGTATTTAGGAGGACGAGGACTTATGGATATAAGTGAGCAACTAGAAAAACACATTACTAATTTAAGAACTTATTTTCAGGTGCGGGCTGAGACATCTACTTTACATCGCGCGATTTGTGCAGTAGATGATACAACACCGATTAAACTGAGGGAACCAGAAATGCGCATAAACCATCTTACTAAAAACGAAAAAATGCGCACCTGGATGGGTAAACCTCTTCACGGGCGACATCCTAATGATGTCAGTCAAGACCACGTCGACAATAAAGCAAGCGTCGAACTATTTTCTGATATCAGGAAAGTTGTTCCCTGAAACAGAGATTTCAGTACTCGCCATTCAGGATCAGGTTATACCAACCAAAAATTACCTGAAATATATCGTCAAAGACCCTCAGGTCCAAAATGACAAATGCCGATATGGATGTCAGGCTCAAGAAACCATCCAACACATTACCGTGGGTTGCCAGGCATTTGCTGCAACTGAATATAAGGAACGGCACGACTTAATAGGAAAGATCCTTTATAAAGAGATAGCCATCAAACTGGAACTTCTCCAAGCAAACCATCTCCATATTATCAATACGTTCCTGAAAGTATACTTGAGAATAATAACAACAAGCTCTACTGGGACCGCCCTGTGCTCACAGACCAAACAGTGGTACATAATGGACTAGATCTCATACTAGTTAATAAACTAAAGAGACAAACAACACTAATTGACGTGGCGATACCCAACAATAATAATCTTCGTGTTAAACAAAACGAAAAGATCGCCAAGTAAAGGGATCTGGAAATTCAAATACGAAGACAGTGGAGAATGGAAAGTACCCAGACAATACCTATTATTCTCTCTACTACTAGAGTCATTTCGAAGAACCTCCTAGAAAACATAAGAAAGCTAGGTCTGAATGAACATCTCTACAAGATCATGCAGAAAGCTGTACTTCTCTCAAGGTCCAGATATGTACAAACATTTTTGGGAGATACTCCAGTTGCCAAGTCACCTAGTGCTCGATAACATGGAAAGACTCCCACCAGAGCTCAATCCTTTTGATACCGTAGGTATCTGGGATGAGTGAATTTTCCCCTTAGAGGGAGTGAGAGCCGAATGGCTAAATCTGGGAGATGTACCTATAACTTCTTACGTGCTTACGAGCACACACTCTTTTTTTGAAAACAATTAAATACATAACAAAACAGAAAGAATTTTAATAAAACAAATACTACAAAATAATACAAAATGAATAATGAATATAAATAATATAAACGATTCTATCTTCGAATGATTTACTTACATTATTTAACATAGCAGGAGTTATTGAAGCAAACGCGTTTGTAATTCTTAATTTCATTTCATTTCTAGTAGTAGGAGGTGTAGCATATAAAATATTTTTAATATAACCCCACTTATAAAAATCCATCTTGGTTAGTCCTGGTGACCTAGGGGGCCAATTATATAAACCAACTCTACCTATCCGTCTGTTTGTAAATTTTCTGTTAAGGTAGGTCCTAAGATTACGTAAGAAATGAGCAGGAGCTCCGTCCAACTGGAGACACATTTTTGTTCGTAGACTAAGTGGAAGGTTCTCAAGCAGTGTCCAAAAATCTTGTTTTAAAAAATTTAGGAAATTTGTCCCATTGAGATGTCCATCAAAAAAATACGGGCCGATAACGTACTCGCCCATAATGCTGCCACAAAGATTAACACTCCATCGGTGTTGGCGATCAACAGTACGAGATAAATGTTTATTTTCTGTGTCATAATAATAAAAATTATGTCTATTTACTAGGCCATTATTATGAAAAGTCGATTCGTCTGTAAATAATACATTTCTAAAAAAATCATGATCCTCTCCAACTTTATCTAATAGAAAGCAGAACATAAGTTCGTTAACGTTGTCAAGAATAACTGGTTTATTTTTGTTTACCTTTTCGTTTAACACCTTTTCGTTTAACATTACCAGTAGCACGGAATATATTAAGCAATCTCTCAAAAACTTCCTTGTGTGGGTGTCTTCTATTAGGATACTTTTGAGCATAAACTTTAGAAGCTAAGAGACAATTTTCTAAACATTCTCCAATGCAAAGTACCATGTCAACTCTTTTATGGCTAGCGTAATTCTTCATTTTTAGGAATAATGAAAGCTAAATATTACACACGAATGTTTATATTTTGACAACTACCAGACCGTAATGTCAGAAAATGACAATGTCATACAATGACATTAGCTAACTATATCTTTTGTTTTAAAATCAATATACCCGTGAAGAGTTTAAATAATTGTAAATTACGCAAAAACTATGAGACTTAAGTATAGGACATCTTTATACCGTTCAAAAGAGGAAACTTTTTTTAGTATTACGTGTTTGGAACTTTTCATTTTGTATAATATAGGATTTTTAGGTCAGTTTTGCAACAGTGTGTAGTTGCAACCTGTAAAACTAATGGACTCGCCGAGTGGCAATGTACATGTACAAGGGGAGTAAAGTTGTAGAGAGAAGTTGTTATAATGGCGGAAATAACATAGCATTGTAAATTTGTTTGGTTAAATAAAAATTTGGAAATATCAGTTAGGATATTAATTTTTGCACAGAAAACCTACGTTAAGAAAAGTTAAAGTTCTTAGCACAATCATTTTGATTAATTAATATCCATGGTGTTCCATTTAAAATAAGCCTTATATTAGATATTGAATAATCCAAAATTGTAACTAAGTTTTTAACACCCTGTAAATAAATGTTTAATAATGAATAATGGAATAAATTTAACCATTACCTAACTATTTCTCTGTAAGAGAAAATTTGTTATAATTCCTTAAACAAGTCGAGAATTAGTCTTCTTTAAAAAAATTTTTTTGCTTATAATGTAGTAAGTTGTGGTTTATTTTATATTATTTGTTTTATTAAAATTCTTTCTGATTCGTTGTGCATTAGCAAGTAAAAGTATAAAGTATACATATTTGTTTACAACTACATTGGTTTCATTTATAACAAATATGTCAAAAGGATGGGTTTAAAAATCGAGAGCAACAACTATAAATATTTTGAAATCGAAAAGAAAATTTTAATTTACGCAAAATCTATCACTCCTAGTTATAGGACATCCAGGAAAATTTTTTTAACATAATCATTTATTAATAGATAGGGTGTTCTAATTAAAATAAGCCTTATATTACACATTGAATAATCCAATAATGAAACTACAAATTTTGAACACCCTGTAAATAAATGTTAAATAGTTAATCATGAAATACATTTAACCAATATCCAACTATGTAGAGGTATAACCAATTTTATTAGAATTTCTTAAATAAGTTAGGAATGAGTATTCGTTTAAAGCTTTACATTTTAAGAATATTCCACATAACTCAGAACACTCTGTACATAGGTATAGGAAAATCTTATAAAACTATACCTAATTTTTTGCTGACAATTAGAAAATGTAATAAAATATAGGGTATCCCATAAGAAAAAATATAACTTTGATACGCCGCACTTTATTGGGACTCCCTGTATATTTCAAAACAATTCTAAAATGTAGCCCTTATCAACCTTCAAACTATAAATTTTAAATTTTTTTAAAATCTTTTACCGTTTCGCTGTAATCTTCTGTCCCGTTAGTGGTGACTCACCCTGTATAAACTAAAATTAAAAATCTTCTAAAAATTGTGTTTTTGTACAAAAATTAATCAGAAAAATCCTAGAACTATTAACGTTTAAAATATGCTTAACAAATCCACTAACCTTAGTTTTTTGTTTTGCCAAGCAGCGTCTGCCTTCGTTAATATGTCGATGGAGTCATTGTATAATCATTCCGACAATCTTTTTAGAGTTGTCTAAATTATATTATTGGACGCCCTTTTTAAATAAAAATAATGAGGCTTTTTCTAGTTTCTTCTTGTCTTATTTTCAATTTCAGAGTTTTAAAATTTGCAGCTATGGCTCCAGTATTGGTTTAGTAAATGCCAATCGATCTGTAAAAAAATCAGTTTTTAACATCTCGCTTATACCAGGAAATTATTACAAATTCTTACCTTATTGGCAATATAGATTCTTTTAGTATTCTTGCTTCCGACCACAAACTATACAGAATTGTTTCTTCTTTTACGATGATGTCTTCTAGTGATGTCGGCCACATTAACCCATCTTATCCTACTCATAGCAGCTCGAAATAGATCGGCTGACGTTAGACCAGTCCATTTTCTAAGACAGAACATCTTCCAAAAACCGTTAAAAAAGCTTTTGCGATATAATATCTGTCATCCATTCTTGCTTGTTTTCTTTTTTTGATTTAAGATTTTCATGTGAAAGTATGGTAATAGATGTTTTCATTTTGTTTCACTATTCTATGCTGCTACACACACACACACGCAGTGATCAACCCTGCCCCTAGGAACATGTGTATACCAATGTAAGAATGGGATCCACATGTCCGAAGATCAAACCGGTCACACTTCGCTAGTCGAAGTGGTACCTATCTGACCCCCAGGCTTTTCCACCACCCCTCCTCATCGTGTGACTTACGTGAGGAGGCTTATGATCTGAAATTTACTTAAGATGCCCTGGGTAATAGGACATCCTCGGTTTTTAGTGAACGTGGTTATGCCACCTAACTGTAGGGGTAGCCACATCTAGGCTTTTCTCTCTATTTACTTTATTGACTCTATTGATTTTACTCTAGCTTTACGTCAGGACTTGAGTCCCTAAAAAAAAAGAAAAAAGAGCGTGTGTTCCGACCATAGGGCCATCAGCCTGAGCTGATGACTCTATGTCCGTAAAAGAGTGTGTGCTCGGTCACTCAGCCGCCGATTTGGCGGTATATAGAAGGTATATAGAAGGCCTGACGGGCCCCTTCTATGTTTGCTATATAAGGTAAATTTACGTGAAACGGTTTAATGAAAAGTATGAATATATCAATATGAATTTACGTTATTTAATCAGAAAACACTTTTTTTTTTGTGGACTTCCTTGTGGCTTCGGGACTATAAAATGCCTGGGCAACAATTCTTTCCTTTTTTCCTTAATCCTATTTGTGTGCATGTATTGATACGATTTCTATGTCATTGATCGCGGGATTAGTCGATTTAATAAATTTATTATATAGCTCAATCGAGCTGTCAACAGAGGGGTTTGATGATTTGGCTAAATCATTCTCTTCTTCTTCTTTTGTTGTCACCTGCGTGACAACACTTTCTGGGGGGGGGGGGGAATATCACTCATATTGCCGTAAGGCAGTGAACAAATAGTTCATAAGATATAAGAAAATTCTACTTAGACGACTCTGTTTTTTTTCCACCGACTGACCGCTGTCAGTACGGCTTACTGGATGCCGTCCCAGGTACCTCGCGGTAGTTCACTCCCTGTATTCACAGTGAGGGATCCTTTTCCTGTTTCTCACACCTCAGGAGCAGGGGCCGTTTCTGTCCGACCTTGTCAAATGTCAAGGCCTTACAGTGTCATCCCTGACGACACACTGAGGTGATCCCGAATTCTTCGCAAATGCAAAGCTATTATAGCCTCCGCGAGGAGCCTATAAAAACAGCTCTATGCTGCTACTAATGTTTTCAATTATTCTCGCAAAATTCTTATTGAGCTTTGTGTTTACTTTTTTCAGGAAGTTGTTTTCTCTCAGTAGATTTTGGGCATCATTTTCTTGTGAATTATTTTGAATTTTATGTTGATATTTTAAACTAATAAACTATGATACGAGAAGACATCTTTTTTTTTTCTATTGATATAATCAACTTTAAAGTCTGTGTATAAAGCCTTCCTGGATGTAATTTTAAAAATAGACTCGTTACAACCATATACATGTCTTGGCAAAATTAGATCACTGTTTTTCCTCTTTCGTTTTCTGTGAAAACTCTCGACTGCTTTGCCCTATTTTGGCGTTTAAATCGCCCAAGATAATAGTTAGTTTTTTTTAGTTTTAGGGAATCTTCTGATGTTTTATAAAATTTTCTATTTCTTTTGCAGTAGATTGGATGTCAGTGCGTAGACTTAAATAATGTTTCCATTGTTATTTCTTGTTAAGTCATCTCCTGAATAAATGATATGGTCTTCATGTATAATAATTACTCTAGAATTTGGCCATCTAACTTGTATGCATTGCATAAAATGATTTGCTATCTTGTCTGCTGGTACATGCTTCAAATGTTCCACTTATTGATCGCTATTACTTTAGGGACATTTATTGGCTGACCGAGGGTCTAGGGGGAGTCTTATCATCCTCTTCCAATTAAAAAGTGCCCAGGACTGATCGCCATTTCTATTGGATTTTTAGCCATTGTGGTGTTCTGGACATATCCTTACGGATCTTTGATGTGGTAGTTGTCTCGTAGCTTTCAACAATTCGATGCGGTTAAAAAATGTAGTTCTTCTGTCTTTGGATTCAATTTGTCAGTTTGGGAGTAATAAAGTGCCCTTCCACTGACAGTTCTTCCATCTGTAGCTGTTTACAAACAAGTGGGAGAATACTTATACCAATAATCATTTGGTTACTAGAGTTTGTAGTAGAAGGAAATATGACCCTTCTACCTCGGAAACCTAAATCTTGTGATTTAGTGCTAATTTTTGTTGTTTTCGCTTCGAAAATTTTTGTTATAAAAAGTTGTTTTTATAATTAAAAACTATGGTTTAATATGCAGTTACATTCTAGCTGAACAAACATTTTTTGATTTTTTTTTAATTTACCGATACCTAACATCAATTTTATTTATTAAAAATATAAAATCTTTTATTATTAATTTTTATTATTAATTTTATTCTTCATAAAAATCTCTGCATAGTCTAAGAAGCAACTATTAGATTAAAATTATCTTGAGATTCTATCAGACACAATCTTATATGAATAAAAAATATAATTTTTTTTTCTCAGGACTTCAGTAAAGCAACTTTCTCTTTTATAAAATCGAAAAGTCATAATTAAAGGTTGTTTGAAATGGCCAGTTTTTCTCATATTACAGATAATTTTTATTTATTACAAACATGATAACTCTTTCGTTCCGATAAAAAAGGATAGAAAATTTTCACAAAAGAAAATACATTAATAATCTAATCAACATTGAAAACATTTTTGTTCTATCGGAACGGACGAGTTCCGAACGTTTGTTTTTGTAATAAATAAAAATGATATTCGGTGTCGGTAATTTGCCAAAAAATTTGCAATTGCAATTTTTTCAGAAATATTAAAACAAAATTTTTACCTCCAAATAACTTCTCACAACAATAATTTTTGATATTGTGAAATATAAAGGTATATAAAGCTCCTGAGCGCAATACATATGTTTGACATGCTATAAGATTGATAAAATTAGAAATCTGATGGTTGCATATTAAGATTTATACTATGCACAACATTTTGTAAGGAATAACTTTTTTGCGTAATGTAGAAGTTGAAATGTAGAGTATAAAACAATACAAAAAGACCAATCCAGAAATTCATCCAGAAATCAATGTTTTTGTATAAGTATATTTGAATAAACTAAAATCAAAATGCTAAAATAAATATTTGGCTCATAACTTATATACTTGTCGATTTAGAGATTTGACGTCAACAGACAACTTTTTTAAAAGAAAATGGTACCAAAAATGAGATATAAATTAAAATCGGATGATAAACAAAAAAGTTATTCTAAAAATCAACAAAATCGCTGCTTTTGAATATTGTTAATAATTTGTTTATTATTTATGGAAATTTGTTTTACAGTATGTTTCAAAAAATTGCTTAAACCATTTTAGACCATAATTTTCTTATAATACAATATTTAAAAATATTTTTTATACTATAAATACTATAAAACTGATTTATTTAAATTTAATAAAAGTATTAGGAAGCATTGTTTATAAATAACAATTTAATACTGTTGTGTGTGAAATAAATAAAAAAATAACAATAAAAAGCGACCTAAGAAAAGGTTTACACATCCCGTAGTTATTATCTGCTTTGTTTTCTATAATTTTAAAATAAAAATACGATAAATAATATTATTTTCACGTTATATTTCAGTTTAAAAAAAGAAAAAGAACAAATTTAGTCCAGTAGAACCCGAGGTATGCTATTTTTCCGAGCTCTCTATCTTGAAACTATGTTGGGATTTTTAAAGAGCGCGGCTGGAAATTTATTTGGTTTGGATTGGAAATGTGTAGGAATTATATGGGTTTAATTGTTTTTATTTGAATATTAAATAAGTATAGAGTATTATGGGGTTGTAGATTAATATAAATAATTTAAGAATATTATTGGGTTTTAAATTAGATTAAAAGTCTGTCAAAATTGAAAATAATTTTAATTACGGTAAAATTATTTATAATTGAATTTTAAATAATCTTAATACTTTATCAGGTTTAATTTAATATTTAAATTAGAAAATGGTAAATGTAAAAATTAAAAATAGTTTTTTTGACAGTTAAATTAAAATAAACGAATAAAAAATACAATATAAATATTTTAAGTGTCAAAAAGCGAGAAACAAAATTAACGTCGTCCAATACTGTTATTTTAAAATGTACCCTAAATATTTATTTTAAACGATCATTAAAATATAGCGTGGGTAAATTATTCGAAAAATCGAAACAGGATGCCAAAATAAATATATTTGTCGCAAGTAAAAACCGTGCAGTTAAATGGAGTTTAGACCGAATTAGGGAATTAAAAATCAGAAGATGGTAACCGACCGTGATAAACCAAACAAAATTGCGACGGATTAGAGCAGCTAAGATGAAAAAGAAGAGGAATATTTAACCATAATTAAATCAAATTAGTTAATAATATAAAGGTAAAAACAACGTAATTATATAAAAAAAAAAATGGGGAAATCAAAAAAAAAGAAGGCTAAAATTTTTAATAAAAATTCTACTGAAAACACAATAATTCATAAAAAAAAATTCTTACTATTTACAGTCATTTGATGTCAAATTTGCTATCAAATCCACTTACCTTCGTGATGTGTCTTTATGTTGTCTTCTCTGTATAAAAGTCCGCCACAAGATTTTAGTTAAGGCCTCTCGTAGTTATCCTGACGAATTTTCACATAGGAATTTAATATTATTACAGCCCATTCCCTCTGTAAACAAAAAATACTAAAAATCCTTGTCCCATAAGAAATAACATGGGGCGCATCGACCATATACGCCATTCTCGTGCTGTTTTAAAGAGACTATAAAGTGTACCATAAATAGTTATGTACAATGAAAATTACATAAAAATCAAGCAGCTTATCAACATGTAAATCAAAAATATGTTCTAAGCACAAATTTATAAAAAAAAATATTTAAACTTATCAAAAGTTTATAGCATAATATTTAAAAGATAATTTATTTTAAAATATAAGAGATAAATTTTAAACTAACACAAAAATTAAATAAGAAATTAAGAAATGATTTTTAACTACCAAGAAAAATGTTAGACAAAAATAATGTTTATATTACACTTACATTTAATCGGCGTATACTAGTAATAAAAAGATACCCTTTTGTTAATAATTAGTTTTACCATTATGCTCACGACTTATCAAAAATGGCAGATAATATATGTTCACAGAAGTATACGGTGAATGAGATGACATAAACATGATGACATTCTCTTGAAAGTACTACAACTGAGAAATGGTGTATATAAAAAAGCATAGTTTATATAAAAATATGTTCATTAATGAAAACGACAAATTTGGAAAAAATACTTCTCTTCTTTCTAAATAAAAATTTAGGAAAAACTCAAATAATTTAAATAGGAAAAAAAAATAAAACAAAGGCACTCTTAAAAAGGTTGCGTTGAAAAATGAAACTAAGGAAAGTAATAAGTATGATGAAAAACATTAACAATTTTTATGTTGGAAACACTTTGGACGTACATGGAATTGGGAAAAGTAAACTTTTAAATATAGGCAAATAATTACACCGAAATAAAATTAATATATGAACAAAGTAACAACTAAAGTAAAATATACAAGTGAAAAGATAGGAAAAAATATTACTTCATTTTAAAACTATATTAAGTGCTTTATAAACGTATAAAATAGAAATATAAGTTATATGTGGGTGTAAAACAAATATACCCTACAAATCCAATATTTCGGGCTATAAAAAATAAGATAAATATAATTCAATGAACTCGAAAAGAAGTAGCATTTATCTGGGTACCGTCGCATGTAGGAATAGCTGGAAATGAGAAAGTGACCAACCTAGCAAACACAAGTCGAATAAACTCACAGTACACAACCAAATCAACAAATTACCCATACTCCGATCTAAAAAACATAATTAAAGACCACTGTATGAACATATGGTAAGACTACTGGAAAGATTCAGGAACCAAACTATAGAGATTTATCCCCTTGTAAAGACCATCTTGAATAATCCATCCAATAGAAGGGATCAAGTAATAACTAACCGACTAAGAATTTTACATACTGCACTGACCCATAAATTCTTAATAAACAAAGAATCTTCTCCAACCTGCAGAAACTGTTCTCTCCCATTGACGGTGAAGCATATTCTGATTGACTGCCAGTACTACGAAGAAACAAGAAGAAAATATGGAATCTCAGATGACATCAAAACCACTTTAACCATAAAAACTGGCCATGTAATAAAGTATTTAAAAGATTTACATTTATATACATCTATTTAATGGAAATAAAAAGAACTCTTGTGTACGTTACTTCACTAACAACCCTGCGTGATTGATGTGGATTATATGTTTTTTCTAAATAAAAAAAAGTTAAATGTGATCTAATACCTTACAACTAACAAGAAACATGAGGATAAAAAATAAATTCTATAAAATGCAATGGCGAAAATACTTCCAAATTTAACCCAACAGTAGTTTTAAAGTTTAAACTAAAAGTAAAGAAGAAATATGGAAAATCATTTATAAACAGACAGTAAGTTAGTTTAGGTTCAATATGAGTAGACCCTTTACCACCCTTCCACTCGATATAAGAGGTACAAAATAACTTTCAAAACTGGAGAAATATTATCATATTGCGATCGGACTTAAAATAAAATTTTAGAACTTCCATCACACACAAAACTTGAAGAACTATCATCTCTTGATAATCTTATCATTACTGCAGATTTTAATTTCCCAGAGATCACCTGGCCAATAACTTTGTTATCTGACGCCGAAAACGCTCATAATTTATTTAAAAGCTTTGTAATAAATTCGAACCTCTTACAACTGATTACAGAACCTACTAGATTTAGAAGTATTAACCAACCTTCTACTTTAGATCTAGTGCTTATTAATAACGAACAGCTGATTTCATCTCTAGAAGTCAGTTCTCCTATAGGAAAGTCAGATCATGCAGTTATAACAGCTCACATCCAATTTAATCAAATACTTCCTCGGTAAAATAATATTGTAACATATGCTTCTACCGACTTTTCTGAATTTGACACTGAACTCTCTTAAATCGACTGGCATTAATTTTTTGCAGACTTAAACGACTCCTCATTAATGTAGACTGCATTTCTCGATAAAGTCCACAATATAATTTCTATTCTGTAAGATTTATAAAAACAACCTTAAACCCTAGATAAACCAAACAGCAATTAAACAAATTAATCACAAACGACATCTATGGCGGAAATTTAAACACATCGGGCTTCTAAGTGATTTCCAAAGCCACCGCAGATTTTCAAATAACTGAAAAACATCTCTAAAAACTCTGAAACAGAATTTTGAAGCAAATGTTATTGAAAGTGGTAACATTAACAAAGTCTACAAATACATACGTTTCTCCATGGCGTCTAAAGTTTCCATTCCTCTACTTCAAAAACCCAACCAGACTTTATGCTCTTCTGACAAAGAATCTTCCGCAACTCTCTCTTTAGAATTTTAACAGGTTTTTACTAAAGAGTCGAATGATGGCTATCTACCTGCTACTAACTGTAATCGTGTCGGCGCATCCTTAAGGCAAGTTGAATTCACAGTGGATCATATCAAACAACACTTAATTAAACTTCGCACAGCCGCTTCACTTGGTTTAGATGGTTTAACACCAAAACTGTTAAAATGATGCGCAGACACGCTTGCAATACCCTTAACGTTAATTATACAAATTTCTTTTATCCAGAATTCCTTACCCCCTAGTTGAAAATTAGTTTCCGTCATCCCTATTTTTAAATAAGGCAACAAACTTGACCCCAACAATTATCGTCCGATTAGTTTGCTGTCAGTAGTTGCCAAAGTTATGGAACTTTGGAACCATTATTTTCGATGAGATGATCAAATTCCTTATCCAAGAACATATTATTCCATCCAACACAACAACATGGATTTGTCTCTGGTCGCTCTACTCTAACCAATCTACTACGTCGACGTTTTTTATTTAAAAAAAATTTAAGTAAAAATCCTTTATAAAAGGTATATATAAATTAAAAACCCAAACGGGCTATGTCATGCAGACAAAACGTTTTCGGAAACCATGTTCCATCATCAGTGTCTAGGTGTACATGTTTTGAGCCACTAAATATCAGGGTAAACACCCGTTAGAATTTATCAATTACAATTTGGTTTACATTATTTGGTATTATATTTTATGATGTTAGAGTTACCAGTGGATATGGTAACATGGCGACGTATGACTCTACATGAAGTTGCTGATCCTAAGACGAAGTGTCTATGAAGGCTTGATGATAGCAACTTAGATAGATAGGAACTTAGTTTTCTTGTGGGTTTTTTATTTAGATTTCTCTAAAGCCTTTGACAATACGGACTCAGACTAAATATATCACAAAAACCAAATGGATGTTAGTAAGCAAAACCCAACAACCACCACAGCAACTGATATTAGACAATGAAAGAATTGAACACGTGGATTCGTACATCTACTTGGGAACAACAGTTAACTCAAATTGGGATCAAGCGAAGGAAATACGTATAAGAGTAGAAAAGGCAAGAGCATCGTTCACTAGCATGAAGCAAATTTTCTCCTCTAAAAGCCTCACCCTACCTCTCAAAATTCGACTTATGAAATGTTATGTATTCCCGGTTTTGTTATATGGAATGGAGGCGTGGACAATGACCGCAATATTGATGAAAAAAGTAGAGGCCTTCGAAATGTGGGCTTACCGACGTATATTACGTATATCCTGGACTGAGCACGTGACCAACGAAGAGGTACTACGCCGGATAGGTAAAGAGAGAGAGGTAGGAATAAGTATAAAGAAAAGAAAGTTGGAATACTTGGGTCACGTTATGAGACATAATAAATATAGAGTACTACAACTGATCGTTCAAGGGAAAACAGACAGCAGAAGGGGTCCAGGAAGGAGAAGACACTCGTGGCTCCAAAACTTGCGGCAATGGTTCGGATTGTCATCTGCTGAACTATTCAGATCTGCCGTAAACAAAGTCAGAATAGCCATGTTGATTGCCAACGTTCGGAACGGACAAGGCACATGAAGAAGAAGAAAGCCTTTGACCGTGTACCTTAACCCAAACTTCTACATAGGCTTGAACATTTCGGAGTTCGCGGTACTTTACTTCGTTGGATAGATGATTTCCTGACAGATCGATATTACAAAGTTAGAGTTGGCGAAACTTTCTCACAGGACAGGTTAGTGAAAAGTGGAGTGCCTGAGGGTTCTGTCCTTGGATCTCTGCTTTTTACGGTTTATACCAGCGATGTTTCTTATTATGTCTCAATTAAAATATCGTTCTACGCTGATGACACAAAAATATATGCCAATCCAATCACAAACTGTTTTAGTTGGGTGTTTCCAGTGGTGTGACTACCCTTAAATGCGGAAAAATGTGTAGTGCTTCGAATTAGTAAAAATAACCCATTTGTGCCGTACTTTGTTAACGGGCGGCTATTAGATTCTGTGTTTTCGTATAACGACCTTGGTGTTATCGTAAATAGCAGCCTGACTTAGTCCGACCATATTACCTCTACCTAGAAAACGGTTAGGTAAACGTGCGAACTCCAGACTGTATCTTATTAGGAGGTGTTTTCTAGAGTTTCAATGTAATCATTCTGTAAACTTTACACTCTTTAAGTAAGGCCCATACTTAGATACGCTGGACCAACGTGGTATTCTGATTTGGTTCAAGACAAGACTTTGTTGGAAAACGTTCAAAGAAAAGCCACTCGAATTCCTTTGACACTGAGAGGACGTTCTTATGCACAAAGATTTCTACAGAAAAAAGTATGGCTAACCTAACTTCTTTTGAACTTCGCCAACGACGTGGAAACTTAATTACGTTTAAACGAAATGGAAAAACGAAAAACATTTAAAATACTAAAATTCAATTTTGGAAATCTCGATGAAATGTTTACAATAAATCAAGATGAACGCCTTAGAGGTTATCAGTTTAAACTAAAGAAAGAAAATTTTTCCAGAAGATCAAGACAGAACTTTTTACCAAATAGTGAGTAGAATTTTTGAGTGCTGGAATAACCTTGTGTGTGTGTGTGTGTGTGTGTGTGTGTGTGTGTGTGTGTGTGTGTGTGTGTGTGTGTGTGTGTGTGTGTGTGTGTGTGTGTGTGTGTGTGTGTGTGTGTGTGTGTGTGTGTGTGTGTGTGTGTGTGTGTGTGTGTGTGTGTGTGTGTGTGTGTGTGTGTGTGTGTGTGTGTGTGTGTGTTATTGTGTAATTTGTGTGTAATTAAAATTGTTATAAGGATGTTTAATTTTTATTTTAGAATCGTTTATAAACTTGATTAGAATATTATGTATAGATTTGTTAGAATAAGATAACAGATTGCTGATGTTAACGGGTAGGCTAATATTGAGATCAATTAAATCTATCATCACAAGGACAGAAAGGGGTTTCATAGATTCCAATCCTATGCAGATGCTCTGGAAAGAGGCCATGGTTAAGTTTTAACCTGGTTATTAACGAAGAATGTACTTTATTATAGTTGGAATAACCTATATTATAACATTTTCTCTGCTCTCTCTACCAACTCGTTCAAAAAGAGTCTTGAACGTTTTATATTATAGGTAAAATATTGTTTTTATTTTAAACCAAAAATTGTACTTTTATTTCTTTTTTTTTGTAATTTTGTTATTTACTAGTACGAGATCACTTTTACCAACAATGCAGGACAAGATTAAAAGAGGATTACATAAATTTAAATAGACGATGGCCATAAACAAAATAAGAAAAAGTATAAGCTACAACTTTAAAAAAAATTATGTCGAAGAAAAACTTAAAAGAGATAATTGTAGAAACTTAAATCTAATGGTGAGAAAAAACTGAAGAATTTTTAAAGAAAATTTTATTGAATTATAATCGAATATAATCAATCAAAAGTGGCTTAATGAATAAGGGAACTTAAATATCACCAAATATTGGATAGGATATTATTAAGTAAGATTACTTTTAAATCCCAATACAGGACTAGCATTAAATCATTTCTTGCTCTGTTAAGTGTTACGTAAAAATATGAGTTATATTAAAAGCCTGTAAACATGTTGTTTATTCACTAATATATGTTCTAGATTCTACGACCCTTCGACTAGCTGGCAGAAATTCCAAGTAATAAAAACCGGTCCATTCGAACGTTCCGGAAATAGGTTGAATGAAAAACCAGCCCGTGTATTCGAGACAAAGCAGGTCAACATCCACGGGATTCGAGAAACAGCTGTTTTTGTAGAAATATGGCGGAACTTTCATTGTGGAAACAGATATCTGAAGATCGCGCGCCGCGTTTTTAAATCGTAACGCACGTATCATAATAAATTAATTGTAAAAATAAATTAGTACAAATAAACAAATTTGTGAATGTTATAAATAGAACCTTTAATAAATAAATAATAAATAAATTAGAAATAATAAAAACATTACATAAGATTAGAACAAGACCACACAAATTTAAATAGAAGATGGCCACAAACAAAAATAAAAAAAGTATGAGCTAGAACTTCCAAAATAAATTAGGTAGAAGAGAACCTTGAAGGTGGTGATCGATGAACCTTAATAACAAAGTTAAAGTTTCTAATATAATTTAAATAAATATTGTGCAAAATGTAAACTTAATATGATTATTAGCTGTAAATAAATATTTGAAATAGGCAGAAAAAATTACCATTTTTAGAAAAACAAATCGATACAAAAAGCAGTTGCATATTAAAACAATACAAAGACTTTTTTTTACCGCAAAAATGTAGCAAAGTAAAGCAGAAAACTACCCTAAACAGAATAAAGATACCAATTTTGTCATGTTTTTTTTCTCTATTACACTCGGTTCTAGTCCCCTTTCATTGGACGTCTCCTACGTCAAAGTCTGAATAATAGCACCAAAGACACAATCTAATGTTCCTTTGGAAATGCCTCCACATTTGTTTTTTTTTATGTTTTTGTATTTGTCATCTCCCTAATTTTAATCAGCCGTTTAACGTCACTGTACGACGACCCCTTACGTCCCACCAAAAAAAAACAAAAGTAACCAGAATGGACCTTAGAATCGTTGTCCCATAAGAAATAATATGGGGCACGTCCACCAAATACGCCATTCTCTTGCTGTTTTAAAGAGACTATAAAGTGTACCCTAAAATAAATATGTACAATGAATATTACATGAAAATCCAGCAACATATCAACATGTACATCAACAATATGTTCTAAGCAAAAATTTATAAAATTAAAGAATTTAAACTTATCAAAAGTTAATAGCATAAGTTAAGAGCAAGCATAATATTTAAAAGATAATATATTTTAAAATGTAAAAGGCAAATTTTAAACTAAATCGAAAATTAAATAAGAAATAAAAAAAATTATTTTAAACTACTAAGCAAAATAAAATTTTAGATAAAAATAATATTTATAATACACTTATAATCGGCGTATACTAGTAATAAAAAAATACCCTTTTTGTTAAAAAATAGTTTCACCATTAGGCTCACGACTTATCAAAAATGGCAAATGATATATGTTCACAAAAGTAACGAGAAGCTAATTAACCCAAGCGATGCCGACGTTGCCAGATTTTCTTTTTACCTAGATTTTAGCGCGATTTTTAAATAATGGGGGCGTAATAATCCTCTTTCGGGAAACACATCTTAACCATCAAAATGAAAATTTTTTATGAAGACTTTATTCAAAACAATGATTTGTTTTGAATAAAGTCTTCACTGTTTTGGATAAAGTCTTCCATGTTATTAATAAAAGAATGAAATATTTTTGTAGTTATTTTTTAAAAGAAATAAATACTTTGAGTATTTGATTCGTTAATAGCAAGGAATACATACTTTATTTAAAACAAAACTTCACTTGTAAAATTTTTATATTGACGGTTACGATGTTATTATAAGGAAATTATTTGTTATTATAAGGAAAAGGTCAATATTTTCCTAACGTTTCTTTTTGACTCTAGAATTAATTGTACATTTTTTATTATTTTAAAGCAACTGTTGCAAAATATAATTAGTATATTAAATTACAACATTCGTACATAAAAACTACATAACAATTCTATTTAAGAAATTTTAATTTGCAAGTTGCAACACAATAAAAATTCCACATTTTAGAAAATGTATACCTATATATTTAATATTGATATACTCATGTCGTGATGGCTATATAGATTTAAATATAAAAAATGATTCTTCATTGGAATGTTATAAATTTTCTTTAATATCGCTGAGTTCTTGTTTAGCAGATCTCATAAGACTGGAGTTTACTTGCACTCTCTTCTTTTTTATGGAAAAAATCTGATTTGTGAATCAATGTCTTTTTAGTTTCTAGAATTCTAAAACGACCAGAAATAAATGTTTAATACACTCGGAGAGAATTTTGTAAGTCAGAAAAAAAGAGAGACAATTTTTTTACCTTTGCTGTAGGACTCCGATTATTAGCTTTGAACCTATTATCAAAGAATATAGACGCTTAGACGCTATTATCAAAGAATATAGACGCGTCTATATTCTTTGCTATTATGTTCTTATCTTGCTTTTCTAAATTGATATGTTGTGAATCAAAAGTATGACTAAAGAAATTCTTTGGTATGACCATAATGATGTTTTTACCATTCTACAAGAATTGTGTTGTTTTCTATAATTACTTTAATTGTACTTCTACATGAATTGCTATCTTACGACTCTTATCTTTGACCCTTTTGTAATCTAGATCTTTGTTGTAATTTTTGGGACATAAGCTATAAAGAATAAATTTATGAATATTTAATTATTCAGTTAAATATTTTAACATATTTGATTTACTTCTATTAGAATTAAAATAAAGTATTTCGACAGTGGTACTATTACATTTACTTTTTAAAATGTCAGAGCAACTGTTTGCAATTTCGATTTCTCATTTTCAGTTTTCAAAGTCTGTTTTTTTTTCAAATTAAATCACGTACCTTCACATTTCACATTGCCTTGTGGTTGTGACTGACAGAAGATCAGATCAACACATAGACCAACACATCACCATTTGGCAACGTCGGCATCACTTGGGCGAATTAGCCTCTCGTACAAAAGTATACGGTGAATGAGATGACATAAACATGATGACATTTTGTAAATAATTAGTTTCACCATTATGATCACGACTTATCAAAAACGGTAGATGATATGTTCACAAAATATACGAAGGATTTGATAATATAAGCAAATACAAAAATTAATTAAAATTTAATTCTCTTGCAAGTACTACAACTGAGAAATGGTGTATAAAAAAGCATAGTTTATATAAAAAAAAATGTTCATTAATGAAAACGACAAATTTGGAAAAACGATAAGTAATTTAGAAAAAAAAAAAAAGAAAAAGGGATAAGAAGGGACTTTTAAAAAGATTGCGTTGAAAAGTGAAACCAAGGAAAGTAATAACAATGATGAAAAACATTAACAATTTTTGGTAAGAAACACTTTAGACATAAATAAAATCTATATTTGAACAAAGCAACAAATAAAGTAAAATTTACAAGTGAAAAGATAGAAAAAAATATTGTTCCATTTTAAAACTATAGCAAGTGCTGTTTAAACGTATAAAAAAAAAACTTAAATTAAATGTGACCATTCAACTAACAATAAAGATGAGGATAAAAAAATAAATTCTATAAAATGTAATAGTGGAAATACTTCCAAATTTAATCCAACAGTAGTTTTAAAGGGTTTAAAAGTAAAGAAGAAATCTGGAAAATTATACAAACAGACAGTAAGTTAGATAAGGTTTAATAGTAGAAGAGTTTAATAAAATAGACGTTTAACCCTAAAACACTAACCATTCGTAAAATTTACGAAAGCTGATTGTTTGTTAAGAATTGGCAACCTTGTACGAATTCTAGAAGCATGGTTATTAGAGTAGCTTCGGTAATCAATCTGCTGAGTGTAGTTACATTTCTTTGTGCAGTCGTTATCCGCAAGATCTCAGTTGCTTCGTATTTTTTACGAAAGCCTAGAGTTAACGTAAGTTTGATTATTTTGGTATTAATATTTTCTTTTCTTATTCACAGACAATTTAATTAAAAAATGGCTAAAAAATTTGACGATACAATGCCCTTAAGCCAATTGGAATTAGAATTGGAAGCCGAAAAAATATTGATGGGTGAATTTGATGATGAGAGCCTACAATTAAATGACGATACTTCTACTAATTCAGAGAGTGAAGATAGAGTGCAAAATTGTTTCAGTACGTCTGAATCGGAGTACGAGCCAGAATTTTCTGGTGATGAAAGCAGCGATTTTGAGCGTAGCAGTCCTAAAACGAAAAAAAGAAAGTTTAATAAACAATATACTTCTGTTTATATGCCTAGTACTGCGGGTAGAGTTCAATATGAGATTTCTTCGGTGGAAACCGACATTCAACAAGAAAATTAATTTCAGTAAATTATAACTCAGCCTCATTAAAACGAAAAAGGTAATGAAGAAGTGAGTTTTCAACAAGTGGAAGAGCAAGAAACCGAAGACATTGTGAACTAATCTGAACCATATACTTCCAATTTGACTACAAGTCTCAAAGGCAAAACTTTGTGACGGGTAGCTCTTTCGAGGCGACAGACTCAGTAAAACACAGGTTGAAATAAAAATAAATCTATTAATTCTAACGTCTGTACAAAAATAAAAATAAAATATATTCTATATCCCCGCCTGGATCCCGCGAGAGTGAATTCCCCGGCAGACGTATTTAAAAGAAAAATTATTATTACTAACAGAAAATGAAATACGCGAATTCGATCGCACGCAGACTTATACTCGCTTCCACCTCAGTCCAGCGGAAGCGCCAGAAGCTCTCGCAATCAAAATATTCGATTGTGCAGATCCACGTTATACTCTGAGTCAGAGTTGACGTCAACGTTCAATTCACTATACCCACGAGTTCTTGATTTGCTTGATATGCTTGATTAAGGAAAGAGCATAATCCTCACTGCGGAAGTCTTTCTGTCCGGGTTGGCTCGCAGATTCAATGCACTAGCGAGTCAAGAAGCCTAGAGGGTTAGCCACAAGACTCCTTGTGGCTATAGCATATAATGCAAAAATTAAAGCTATAGAGAATAAATTAGCTTTATTTGGAAAAAGTATGTATACACATATTCAATCATTTATAGTAATAAATCAAATTACTTTAATTTATCAAACAATTTATGATATTTTTGAAAAAGTAGAAACTGCAATCTCATTTGCCAAAATAAATACCTTGCACAATTCTAAAGTAAATCCAGTTGAACTTTTAAATGAAACTAAGAAAGCAAAATCTCAGAAAAAGTCAAAATTAATGCCTTTTGGTACTACACTATGAAAAATAATTCAGTACGAGAAAATAATAAATATTAAGAGCTATTCAGTACATTACATTTGTATTAGAGATTCTATTAGTTGAATCGGAAATATATGATTATTACCAACTATTCCCTATTTCTATCCCTATGAATAACTTAAATTATCTTATTCATTTACCTTACAAACCTTTCCTTGCACTTAAGGAATTAAGCTATATCTACATGGAAGATATATGCACAGAAATAGACTCAGAAGAGTACATATGTAAAGGAAGTAATAAAATAATGATAACCAAAGAAGTGCCTTGTGCAGTCCAATTAATAAATTTTAAGAAAAAGGCATTGTCATGTGAACATTTCGAAGTAAAGATAAATAAGATAGAATCTACAAGAATCAGCGACGGAAAATGGAAAGTTACAGTTCCAGAAGAAGAATTAGCAATTATCGAGTGCCCAAACTTAAAACAAAATTTACCAATACATGGAAGCTACTTTTTGAAATCAGTTCCCGAATGTACCGTGAAAATCAAGAATGAAGTCTTCCAGACAGAAAAAATTAGTAAGTCACTTTACTCATATATATCTTCCAAAAGTTATTCCTTCTATTAATATTTTTCAAAATAATAGTTCGAATTTTTCTCCAATAAATCTTAATACAATTTATTAACCTTAGAAAAACTAAAGATATTCTAGAATAGTTAGAAACACAAAAATATAATTTAAAAGATAATAATTCAATTTATTTTAAACAAACAAGTTTTTGGACAATCTGTATATATATATATAATAATTTGCATTTTA
Source organism: Diabrotica undecimpunctata (assembly GCF_040954645.1). NCBI lineage: Eukaryota > Metazoa > Arthropoda > Insecta > Coleoptera > Chrysomelidae > Diabrotica > Diabrotica undecimpunctata. The sequence continues at coordinate 20,761,968 of NC_092813.1, forward strand.
ATTTTATATTATTTATTTAAATATTGTAAAACTGTGCTTCAAAGAAGACAAGAAGAAAGAAGTAAAGAAGAAGCCCAAGGATTTATTGTATAAAAAAGCCCACCTCAAGGATATGCTTCTTTCTAAGGAAGGAGGAGTTACGTCCCTGTATAATTCAACATGTGACGACATATAGACAGACTATATATACCAGTGTTTAATTAGATTAAGAGCTTTTAGTTTCGTAGTTGTTACCATACCTGTACGTTCTCAATAAATTTTGTTACGAAAATAATTTTTTAAAAACCCGACTTGGTCACAAGTGTTTGAATTGTTTTATGTTGGCAGCTTTTCAAAGCCTACTCAACGATTTCGTCGTGGGTAGCAACAATCAGTACAGTGATATCAAATATTAACTTAACGTTAAATAAAATAAGAGCTATGTAAAAGAGTGTCTTTTCTATGTAAAAAATATTTATCTTAACGCAAATAAATATTTATTCTATATACAATTAAATATAAAGTTATTAAAATCCCATATAATGCACTTCTTGTTTCATTATATTATTATATTATTATTTAATACTCTGCCCTATCGGCTACATTCCTTCCCCACTGTTGGATGTTCCTGGCTTCATATCCATATTTTACAGCTTCTTCCTTTTGTTTTTTTTTCTTAAGACTTTTATCTTTTAACTATTGCAGCTCGATTGAGGCAGTCACAAGCAGATTATGTAAAATAAGAATAAGAGGAAAATATAGAAAAGTAACCCTTATAAATGTGCATGCACCAACAGAAAATACAGATGAAGACGTTAAAGATAGTTTTTATGAACAATTAGAACATATGTTTTACAAAATTCCATCATATGACATAAAAATAATTGTAGGAGATTTGAATGCCAAGATTGGCAGGGAGGATGTATACAAACAAATAACAGGGGGAAAAATTAATCATAGAGACAGTAATCTGAATGGAAAAAGAGTAATAGAATTTGCTTTCGAACATAATATGCGAATTATGAGCACTTATTTTGATAACAAAGAAATTCATAAAGGTACCTGGGTATCACCAGATGGACAAACAGATAATAGAAGATAGAAGAAAATAGAAGCCAAAAATATGAGAGCCATAAAAGATAGCCGAAGTTACAGAAGTGCTGATGCAAATTTGGACCACTTTTTGGTCAAAGTTAAAATGGAGCAAATATAACCAACAATTAGTAACACTAGTTGTAAAAAAATAAAAAGATACAACGGTGCACTACTTCAGGAGGGAGAAGTTAAGAAAAAATTCAGGCAGCAAATTGAAGAGAAACTGAAAAGCCAGACAACAGTAAATGATATAGAAAGCAGATGGGTACAACTACAAGAAAAAATTCAAGAAGCAGCCGACTCAGTATTATCAGGAAACAGACAATGTAAACAAACGGATTGGTATGATGAGGATTATAAGAAAGCCATTAATGACCGAAATAAAGCTAGAATAAATAGCATAATAAGAAATAATGAAGAGAGTAAAAAAGCTTATGCCGCAAAAAGACGGGAAGCAAAGAAGATTTGTAGAAGGAAGAAGCGGTCAAGTTTAGAGCAGAAACTAGTTCGTATTGAAGAAGATTTTTTACATCAACAAGTCAGGAATTTCTACCAAGAAATAAAACGAGACCAAACCCAATACAAAACCACATCAAGATATTATAAAGATGAAGAGGGAAATCTGTTAGGTGAAACAGATGAAAAATTAAGAAGGTGGGCCAATTATTTCGAGAACATATTATGTACGGACGACCAAGATGAAAGAGAACAAACGCAACTACAACATGAAGAAGTAAGAGATCCAGATGTAAATGAAGAAGTACCTACCAAGGAAGAAATTATAGACATCATAAAAAACTTAAAAAACAACAAAGCACCTGGTGAAAATGGTATCATTGCTGAGTTTTTAAAAGAAGGTGGCGAAATGGTGCAAGAAGAAATTGCTGAGTTAATATGCGAAGTGTGGATCAAAGAAAAAATACCCAGTCAGTGGAAAGAAGCAATCTTATGTCCAGTGCATAAAAAAGGAGACGTTACAGAATGTAAAAATTACAGGGGAATAGCTCTACAAGATACAGTGTATAAGATTCTGGCCATATCAATTAGAAATAAAATTAAAACAAAAGTTGAAAATTGTCTATGTGAATATCAAGCAGGTTTCAGAGCAAACAGATCGGTAATAGACCAAATTTTTACAATGAAACAAATTTTAGCTAGCTCATATGAATTCAACCTAACATTACACATGCTGTTTATTGATTTTAGACAGGCATATGATACTATAAAAAATAATAAAGTATATGAAGCACTAGAATATTTTAAATTTCCACCAAAAATAGTAAGACTGACTAAATGCATACTCAATGATACTAAAAGTAAAGTCATGTTAAAAGGACGGGTTTCGGATAGCTTTATCACCAATAGAGGTCTGCGACAAGGTGACCCGTTATCAACAGATTTGATCTTAGAGAAGATTTTAATGTAATGTTGCTAGAAGGATATATGGAGGTGTAAAAGAGGGGAACATCTGGCGAAGAAGAACGAATAAAGAAATAATGCAAATATATGGGCAACCAACAATAACAAGACTTGCTAAAATTCAAAGATTAAGATGGCTCAGACATATAGCAAGAACGAAGGAAGGAAGAGTTCCCAATGAATTAATAAACACGGAGGCTGGTACAAAAAGAAAAAGAGGCCGCCGCGAAGAAAATGGCTGGAGTCGGCAAAAAAAGATCTAAAGTCGCTGCGGGTACAAGATTGGAAAAACTTAGCACAAGATAGAAAGAAATGGAAGAATACCGTTGAAGCCTTGGGCCTTTAAGGCCTGTTGAGCTGAACTATATATATATATATATATATATATATATATATATATATATATATATATATATATATATTGCAGCTCGATTGTTCGGCACTTTTTATAAATGACCAAGCTAGTTTATTCTTTGCTGCATGACTCAATTTTTTTTATTCCTTTTGTATTCACGAATCCCGCTTTCTGCAACAATCTCTTTAGCTCGTGATTTAATTTACTTCGCGACCTACCATTGCATCAGTACAACGAGTTGGTTTAAAACCCTTTAATTGATAATGTATCTTTAAAGATACATATCAAGGAAAAATTTGTATCAACGTATTTTCTTCAAAATTATGCCAGTCTTTGGTAATACATCTTTAAATACACCCTTTCTTTTATAACTAGTTGCGAGTCGCCATCTATAGGATTTATTATAAACATTCTACAGGTGAAGTAAATACTAACTGATCACATGTAAACAGTGTTTATTGAGAAGTTTTTAGAGATTTTATGCTGATAACTGTATAAATTGGTAAAGATAAGTCTACTGAGATATATACATGGTTAGGCGAATGAAACCATAGGTTTCGCAAGCACACACACACATACAGACCGAGATATAATATTAAGTTGTTTGTTCCATATTACTCTATAATTTTTGTATGAAGTCTCATTTAAATCTATGTATCTTTAAAGAAACATTGCTGGGTTCTCAGTTATAACCAACGGATTTTAGTGGCATCTTAAAAGATACATTGCCTAACAAAGTGGTATGAATAATTAGATAAATTAACTTTTTATTTTTTGTTTTCAGAAGGCAAGTCGCGATTTTGGAGTTTATTCCAAACCGACAATGAATATAATGCAATGTTACCACCAATAAACTCTGACGATTCCGTTGTTTCAGATACAGAGGATGTATTGGAAACAAATGATGACCAAAATAATATGGGCATTGAAATGGTATTTGATGATAATACAAAGAAAATACAAATCTGTATTCAACCCAGAAGACAGGTAAATCCGTAACCATTGATATTAAGGAAATAAAATCTTTCGTTGGCATTGAGCTGTTCATGGGTATAGTCAGCATGCCTTCCTATTGCGATTTTTGGTCTCAATTATTCCGTTATGATCAAGTAGCTGACGAGATGCCTCTAAAACATTATTAGAGTCTCAAAAGAAACATTCATTTCGCAAACAATGAACATGATAATGGCACCGACAGGTACTTTAAAGTCTGTCCATTGTTGAAAGATGGACGTCAAAACTGCTTGGCGATTCCAGAAGAACAGCGTTTTTCGATATATGAAATGATGGTCCCATATAAGGGAACACGAGCAGAAAGTTGACGACAATATATAAAAAACAAGCCGAAAAAATGGGGGTTTAAATTATTTGTTAGATGTGGAGTGAGCTGTATCGTATATGATTTTTTCCTTATGCTGATGAAAATACCTTTTTGAATCACATTTTTACAAATTACGAGGACAAATACTTTGGAATACCGCATAAAGTGGTAGTAGCCTTATGTAGAAGTATTCATGAGAAACCATGTAAAATTGTATATTTTGATAATTGGTTTACTTCACTTGAATTAGTTACATATCTAAGAAGTGAGTTAGGCATATTTAGCGTAGGGACAGTTCAAAAAAATAAAATGAGAAATTGTACTATGGTTTCTGACAAGGTGTTACTTAAAAGAGGACGAGGTAGCTTCGAAAGTGTTAGCGACAACGAAATGAAAATTAGTGTTACCAAATGGGCAGATAATAGATGTGTCAATTTAGTTTCATCATTTTCTGATACTAGAACATCTCATGTTCAAAGTTACTGTAAGGAACAAAAGAAAAAAATTAACGTATTATGTCCCTAGGTAGTTTTAAAATATAATAAGCACATGAGAGGCGTAGACCTTGCTGACATGCCTCTGTCTTTATATCGAACTGGCCTAAAGTCACATCGATGGTACCTGAAGTTGCTAGCCCAAATGCTAGATTTAAGTATAAATAATGGATGGCTGCTTTATATAAGACACTGCAATGCACTAAACAATAAAAAAATCATTCCATTGAAAACGTTCCGGAACGACATTATTCAAAGTCTACTAAAATCAAATAAATGTATCCTATAGGACACAGTCTGTAATAAAAAACGTATGAAATGGAAAACAAAAAAAAACTAGAAACTAGATAGAAGATGATTGTTTTATGCTATATATTTAAACAAATTTTAATTTTTCAGTAAGTATTTATACCCTTGCCAATTAAAGGATTTAAATATCTTTCTTAGTATATTGCGTTCACATTATTTTTAATTGATTTTCATGAGTGCTTGAAAGAGTCCATATCGAGATTTAGTAATATGCCTTTCAATAAATATTTGTATGTATAAAATCACCTTTTTCCTCTAAGAATTCCTGCGTTTGTTTCTTGACTAAAGTTGTTCCTTTCATTTATTATTAAGGACAGGTAGGAAAACCTACAGGCATATTTGTAGGTATAATTATCTACGTTTAGGTTCTCACGTTAATAAAATTGTATGCACTTCATATAGTTTGTTTTCCGTTCGTTTCGTCTCGTTTCAGGTCCACAGTTTTTTACTCCCCATTTGTTAATGGGGTTTATTATAAAATATTAGTAGCAAATGCGCATATTTAAGAATATCTTATCCTTACACAGTCGGTGATACCTAATTTTCAGTTTGGCTTTATAAAAGCCAATCCAACGAAACCAAGAGAGATATAAAAGATGATGAGATGACGTTGAAATCAATATAAATATATTAATAAAACAGTAAAAAGATAAATACAAAGGTAGAAAGGAATGAAGATAGATACCGAAATAATACCGGACACAAATAAACCATAACCAAAACAGAGAGAAAAAGCATCAATCCACTTCAGAATATGGTACTACTTAAAAGTGTAAGCTATATACGGGATTAAACGGTAACAGCTATGATGAGGTACCCAAGTTAATATTATACCAGTGTAGAAAAAAACCAGGCTGAAAAAGAGGAAGAGACTAAATGACTATTGACATATAAAGAAAAATAAAATGTCAACTTACTTCTAAAAATTTTGTTTTTCTACAAAAATTAATCAGGAATAAATCTATTACCTATAATAAACCTAATACTAGTTACTATTTAAAATATGCTTAACAAATCCACTCTAGAGTTTTATAAATGCCATTCTTAAAAAAAGTAATTATCTTTCTCCTAGCTTCTCCTTCTTGTTTTATTTTCAGTACAAATTTAACATTTCTAGCCGTGGCATCAATGGCATTTGTAGCCAAGTCGAATCGATCTGTAAAAAAAATTTAATTGTTGATCTAGCTTTTAACAGAAAATTTTGAATAGTATTTACATTCCTTCTCTTGGAATCCCCGTTTCCGCTCAACAAAAAATTAATTCTTAATTTAAATTAAAGAATTCATTCTAACAGAATTAATTCTTCTTTTCCTTCTAATGGTAAAGACAATGCCTAAAGAAAAGAAGAGACTAAATGTCCATTGATATATAAACTAAAATTACAAGTCTTCTAAAAATTGTGTTTTTGTACAAAAATTAATCAGAAAAATCCTAGAACTATTTACGTTCAAAATATGCTTAACAAATCCACTAACCTTAGTTTTTTGTTTTGACAAGTAGCGTCTGTCTCCGTTAATATGTCAAAGAAGCCATTGTATAATCATTTCGACAATCTTTCTAGAGTTGTAGAAATTATATTATTGTACGCTCTTTTTAAATAAAAATAATTAGGCTTTTAGCATAATAAACAGATTTATTATGCTAAAAGTGCAAGCAACCAGGTCATTTTGCATCTCAATGTGCCGGCCTCCAACTCCAAACTGCAACTTCTTCATATACTAAATCACAACAACAAAGTTCCTCTCTAAACCATTCCTTAGACAGCAATAATATAAGTGAGTCTATATCAACTACTACTAACCCTGAAATGATATGTGAACAAACAACAATTACTCCTACATTTAATGAGCCCAATCCCGACATACCCGCTTCTTTTGAGGTTCAAACAACTCCGATAACTAAACCGATGACCTCCAAACGAAATGTATCTGAAATTACAACAGCTAGCCCAGAACATACACCAGATATTACTAATTCGTCAGAACCAAAATCTTACTTTCCAACACCTGTTCCAAAAGTTCCAAAGAAAAAGTTGAAGTCGAAAGACAAACCCTCATTAGAATTACGAGAATTGACCCAAAAGATAACCAATTTAATTGACAATCACGATCCCAAGTTCCCACTCGATAGTCAACAATTCACTGATCTGTTAGAGAACACTCACAGTAGTAATGATGCATTAAGCATTGCTAAAGACTATACCCTACATATTCCATCTCTTAGAGAAATGATAAATGAAATACAAACCCAGGCTGAAGATCGAAATATGAAAATTAAATGTACTAGACTAAGTAAAAAATTAACTAAACAACTGTTCGAACATGTTTGTTCATCTGAGTTAGACAGAGATATATCTTAAAACTAATTATTTAAATAAAAATATAATTCATGTATAATAATATTTTACAGTGGAATTTAAACAGTTTTCACACCCGCCTACCCTTAGTTCAGGTACTTATTAGAAAATATTCACCTGATATTATATGTCTTCAAGAAACTAATTTTAAAGGCAACAATGCGTATAACTTGAAGTCATATAATGTTTACTATCAAAATAGACAGACAAATAATACTAGTGGCGGTGTTTCGATATATGCTAAAACCGATTTAGATGTAAACAGAATCACAATTAATACAAACTTAGAAGCATTAGCAGTAACAGTAACAATAGGTACTAATCAAAAAATGAACATATGTAACATTTATATTCCCCCGAGCCAAAATATCCAAGGAAATTAACTTTCCGACTTAATTATGCAAATTCCATCATCAAAATTAATTCTTGGAGACTTTAACAGCCATAATCTTCTATGGGGTTTCGAAAAAACAGCTAAAAATGGAAAGTTATTAGCAAACGTAATCAATAGCATGAATTTAACAATAATGAACGACGGAGGTAAAACTCGTTTCGACACAGCTACTGGAAATTTTTCAGCTATTGACTTGTCTATTTCTGACCCATCGACGTTACTTAATCACACATGGCAAACCGTAGACGATTTATATGGAAGTGATCATTATCCAATAATAGTAACAAAAATTTCCAACCCCACAACAAAAACCAATCCTTTGCAAAAGTGGAAAATTAAGCAAACCAACTGGAACATTTTTAAAACAAAAATTTCTGAAGAAATATCGAATATCCCTATAATTGAAGAAGACATGAACTTTAGAATTGTTTAATAACTTAATCACTGAAGCCGCCACAATTGCAATGGGAAAAACAAAGTATATAACAAAAAACAAAGTTGTTCCCTATTGGAATGAAGAGTATAAATTGACAATAAAACAAAGTAAAAAAGCTTTAAATACTTTCAAAAGACATAAAATCAATGAGAACTTAATAGAGCTAAAGAAAAAAAGGGCATATGCAAAACTAATTACTACCAGATCTAAAAAAGAGTCTTGGAAAAAATACGATCAAATTATTAACAGGAATACAAACATGTCATTACCATGGAAAAAAGTTAAGAAGATATCTGGCGTCAATACACAAAATGGAATAAAATACCTAGAACGAAATGGAAACTTAATTAGTGAAAACAAAGAAATTACAGAAGAATTACCTGAAACATAGAGACAATAATCTACAAATGAAAATTACAGCAATACTTTTTTACGATATCGGAAAGAAGAAGAAGCAAATCCAATAGCAATTATAGTCAATAACGATTATATTAATACTCCAATTAATAAAACAGAACTATTAGAAACAATCTAAATGTTAAAAGACACATCACCAGGTACAGATGACATACCCGCAATATTCTTAAAACAGTTACCTAACGAAGCTTTAGACTTTCTATTGAATCTTTTTAATACAATCTGGTGAAAACAAAAATTTCCTGACTTATGGAAACAAGCTATTGTCATCTCTATCCTAAAACCTAACAAACCGGCTACAGCAGCAGAATCATATAGGCCAATATCACTTACATGTTTTTTTTTTATTTACAAAATTGCTTCAACCACTAGGGGTTATTAGCATGGTACAATAAATTACATAAATGTTAATAATGTTACACTATATTTTGTGAACTAGTCTTGCATTTTGTAAAAAGTTTAGAGTTTTGTCATTATTGAAGCCGTTTAAGCACTTTTTGGATGAAGTGGGTAATCCAGCTTGAAGTCGTTCTAGGGTGTACAAAGGGCAGTCCACTAGCACATGGTCCACTGTAGTTACACAATCACACATGTAGCACATGGGAATTTGTTCTTTACTTAGAAAATAATCGTGTGTTAACTTCGTATGGCCTATACGTAATCTAGAGATACATACTTGGTCTCGTCGCTTGAATGGGAGTTTGTATATAGCTACCTCTTGCTTAATGTTTTTCATGGATGTCTCAGAATTGTTCAAGTGTAGTTGCCATTCCTCGCTTATTTTGTTTCTAAAATATTACTTCAGATCGCTATAAACGCATTTAGTGAATAATGTTGATTGTGGATTTTCTGCTGCTTCCCTGGCCAACTGATCAGCTTTTTCGTTTCCAGTTACACCACAGTGTGACGGAACCCAAAGGAATTTAACAAATCGGTCGTTTTCTTGACATCTCATTAGTTCTGACTTTATAAGCAATAGAATGGAATGGTTTGTGTATAACTGTTTCATAGAGCTGAGAGCACTTAAAGAGTCAGTTATTATCAAAGAGTTTTGTATGTTTTTATTATTTACAAATGTTATTGCTTGCAAAATAGCAAGAAGTTCTGCGGCAAATATGGTTGATCGTAGGGAAAGTGAGAAGGAGTAGTCTTGGTATAAAGTTGTAAAAGAAGCCCCTACTCCATTGTCGGATTTAGGCGCGTCTGTAAAAATGAGGGAGTTATGAGAGCAGTTTAATTTCTCTGCTGCTTTCTTTTTAAATATACTACCTGGTGTGTCATATTTGTTATTGATACTAAGACTTGTATCACAAATAGGCAGCTGTATTCTCCAAGGAGGTTGATAATTAAGGTTAGTTACATTGTATGTCTCAGGAAAATGTATGTTTAAACTATTTTGTAATTTTTGGATCCGAATATAAAACGGGGGACTTAATCTTTGTAAGGTGTTAAATGTCGATGTGAATCTGTCAGCAAACGTGTTTTTAAATGTCGGTATATGTGGATTGGCTGACAATTTAGCAGCATACACAAGGCTGAGGTAGTTTCTTCTTAGTTGAAGGGAAGGTTCACCTGATTCACAATATAAACTTTCAATTGGGCTAGTATGATAAGCTCCCAGTGCTATTCTTATTGCTGTATTGTGTATTGGGTCTAGTAATTTAAGTATTGATGCTTTGGCTGAATTATAAGCAACTGCGCCATAATCTAGTTTAGAACGAATTAGAGTTCTGTAGACAGTTATGAGTGTTTGGAAATCAGCTCCCCATTGCTTGTGAGATATGCTTTTCAATAAATTTAGACCATTTTGAGTTGTTTGTCGAAGATAAAAAATATGATCTTTCCAGATTAACCTCTGATCTAGTTTCATTCCTAGGAAGGTAGTTGATTCAACATAAAAAATAGGTAACGAGTATAAGGTGAGATTAGGTGGTAGTATAATGTTTTTTGGGCTCTTGCTAAAGAAAATTGCTTTTGTTTTGTTTGGAGATATCTGTAGACCACATCTCTCTGACCAATTTTCTAGTTGATTGATAGCGGCTTGTATATATCTGGTAAGTGTTAGAACATTTTTCCCTCGAGAAAATATGACGAGATCATCAGCATATAAGCGTGCTTTTACTAATGAACTAAAGGATTTAGAGATATCATTAATCGCAATAAGGAACAATACTACGCTTAGTGTAGATCCTTGTGGGATACCATTAATTTGTGTTGTTGGCTCTGAACAAACATTATCTACACGAACTTTAAACTCACGAAATATTAGAAAATTTTTTATAAACTTAAGGATGTTACCTTTGATTGACCATCTGGATAAGTTTTGTAATATGTCGGCTCTCCAAATTGTATCATACGCATGGGTTATGTCAAAGAAAACTGCTAAACACTCTTGATTGCATCCAAATGCTTCGTGAATTTCGGATTCTATACCAACTAGATTATCTAAAGTAGACCTTGATTTTCTGAAACCACTTTGAATAGGGGTAAGAAGTTGTTTGTCTTCTAGATACCACAGTAGTCTATTTCTTACTATTTTTTCCAGAATTTTACATATCGAACATGTTAGCGAGATCGGTCTATAAGACTCCGGGTCTGATTTTCTTCTTCCCTGCTTAAGGACTGGAATAATAATTGACTGGTGCCAACTATCAGGAAACACATTTTTTGTCCAGATAAAATTGTAAATTTTTAGAAGGTATTGTTTACCTTCTTCGGGTAATGATTTTAAAAAGGCAACTGGAATATTATCAGGTCCAGGACTGGTATCTTTTGTACAGTTTAATGAATATAGTAACTCGTCCATTGAGAGTTCGTCGTTAAGAGGAGAATTAGTATGATCTTCTAAATCTATATAAGTGTTCTCTAGATTTTGTTTGTGTATTATGGAATTTGTAGAGATAATGTCATTGCTGGAGTGTCTTTGATACGTATCAGCAAGTATAGCAGTTATTTGTTCTTTCGTCGAGCAAGTAAGATTGTTATGTTCTAGATAATGGATTGTATTGAAGGATTTTTTTTCCATTCATTTTATTAATCATTTGCCAAACTTCGGAAATAGGAGTAGATGAATTTAAGGATGAGATATACGCTTTCCATGCTTCTTTTCTACTTTTCTTCAATATATATCTACAGTAGGCTCGCTTTTGCTTAAATTCGAGTTGGTTTTGGAGTGTGGGGAATATTTTAAATTTGTAAAAAGTTCTTTTTGACTCTCTGATTGCCATCTTACATTCCTGGTTCCACCAAGGGACTGGAGGATGTTTTTTTGGAAAATTTATAAAACCTACGGACAATTCTGCAGCTGTTGTTATAAGCTGAATAAAATTGGAAACTATAGAATTAATATTTGCTTGGTCATCACTAGGAGGACTTATCTATTAGGAGGACTAGGAGGATATGGATCGAGATATTAAAGAAGAATATAAAGACCAGTCGGCATTCTTTAGATGCCATTTATTAGACGGAGCGGAAGAGGGAGCTGTATTGTTATTCGTTATTAATATTGGGAAGTGGTCACTTCCATGTAGATGAGATGTGACTTGCCAAGACAGTCCAGGTTGTAAAGCTGGGTCACATAAAGTTAAATTAATTGCTGAACCACTACCTGTAGAGACATTAAATCTTGTAAAACTACCATCATTAAGTAAGTTAAGATTAAGTTTAGTTATAATTTGTTCGATTTTACGCCCTAAACTATCGGATTTATTTGATCCCCATAGAACATGATGTGAATTGAAGTCACCTAGAATAATTCGTGGTTGAGGAATTTGATTAAAAAGGTCTAATAGTTCGCGAGCTGAAGGATCAGTACCAGGAAGAATGTATATATTGCAGATGTTTATTTTTTGAGGTCCTTTCAAAGTTATTGCTGTAGCCTCTAATTGTGTATTTAAATCAATTATTTCTGAATCATATTGGTTATGTACATAAATAGCTGTCCCTCCACTAGCCTGGTTTGCATTAAGTCTATTTTTAATATATGGTGTGTAGTTTTTTAGTTTGTAAAATTTCTGCTGTTTAAAGTGTGTCTCTTGTAGACATATTATGGACGGTATGAATTTGGACATTAGTAATTTAAATTCTTCTAGATGGGTGTGGAACCCGTTCAGATTCCACTGAATTATGGAGTTGAATTTTTAATTAATAGGTGTATCACTGCAATCTGTAGAGGAATAGTCATCCTGTGATTTACAAAGTTTCTTCCTTAGTCTTGTACATCGTGTTTTCAAGTATCTTTGCGATAGCACTGGGTGAAGTTTTTTTAGGAGATCTATTAATCCTTCGATATCTTCCGTGTATGTTTTAGCAATACTAAGCGGATCTGCAGCTCCATGGGTGTTTTCAAGTAAATCTATTATCTCTTCTTGGCTTAAACAGCTACTGTTTGACTTATTTTGGCAAAAATTAACTGTACAGTTAGTAAGATCTTCAGCTAAGTTATGGTGGGTTTGGACGTCTGTTTTTGTTCTTTTGTGTTTTTTATTGGGTTCTTTAAAAGGATTTCCACCCTCCGGTTCAGGAGAATTTGTTATATCAGAAGCATTTCTTTTAGGTGTTTGAGCTTCTGTTTGAGTTTCATTTATAGTTTTATTTATTTTACCAGGTTCAGAAGCATTACTTTTAGGTGTTTGTACTTTTGTTTGAGTTTCTATTTTAGTTTCATTAATTTTGCCTGGTACCGTTTCCATTGTTTGGGAGTTATCGAAAGAAGTAGAGTTTTTTGGTGTAGGTGAAGTGATGGTTTCAGTAGGTTGTGGATTACAGATTTGTTTGGTAAGTACGGGAGAATGTACTGTAGTTTGAGCTGTATTTTGTTGTGAACTAACAGTCTGGTCACATTGTGATTGAGAAATGTGTGTTGTATTGTCATCGGTGGATTGATTATTATGATTTGGGCATCGAGATGCTAAATGATCAGTTTGTTTACAAATAAAGCACGTTTGTTTTTCTAGTGAGAGAAATATTCGATAGTTTGATTGATCATGGTTAATTAGTATTGAATCGGGGATATTTTCAAGATTTGTAGGGGCTATATAAGTAAAACGTCGAAAACTAATGATATGTCTAAAACTAGGATTTGATGTTCCGATCCGTAAAAAATCTATTGGTGTTATTTGATAGATTCCTATCTTTTTGAGTTCATTTTCTATTACGTTATGTGGTATAGAAGGAGATACATTAGAAATAATTAGTTTTTCGTTTGGAATAATTAGTTTTCTAGCTTGGATACGATGTTGGTTTACTATTATTATCCCATTGTCTGTTTCCAAAAATTTTTGAACAATATTTTCCGAAGTGAAGCAGATGCATATACGATCAGTAACAATTCTGCATATTGCAAGTATATTTTTAGGTCAACTAAATTGGCTACAGCATTCAGGTAATCCTCGATTTTTGAATTTGGAACTGTATTTACTACAATTGCTTGTTTTTTGGAAGGAAATATGTTGGTAGGTTCATTTAAAACTGTTGAATATAACTTTTGTGCAGTAGTATCATTTTTGGGGATTTCTTGTTGTGAAAAAACATTTGATGATGAAGCTTGGTTCATGTTGATCTACGGTCTGAGTACGGTCCTCGCACCAATACGAAATCATTGATAATAACTCGATGTAATTAAATAAATTAAATAACTTACAGTTAATGACCAAAAATATCAACAACAAATAATTATTGTCAATAATTTACACTTTACTACACTTTTAGTTTTCAATGTTTTTAAACAAAACCACAAAAACTAGGTGCGATTAAGGTAATTAGGTGTTGCTTCGTTGAACGCTCGAAGTCGAATCCTCACTTACATGTTCTACTTGCAAACTGCTAGAGAAAATAATAAATAATATACTTATGTGGCATTTGGAACATCACAATTTACTTATACCGGAACAAGCTGGATTTCGTCCTTTGAGATTTACTGTAGACAATGTTTTACATTTAGAAAATCAAATTAATGAAGCCTTCTGTAACAAACAGAAATGAATGGCTGTTTACTTTGACATCCACAAAGCATTTGACTTAGCATGGCGACACAGAATATTAACAAAGCTGCAGACTTGGAGATTCCAAGTAAACATGTTGGCATTTTTGAATAACTTTCTACATTAACGCAAATTTTCAGTACGTAGTAGTGGAGAACTTTCTGGTATTAAGTCTCAAGACAATGGAACACCACAAGGATCTGTAATTAGCCCCACACTTTTTTTAATAGCAATGAATGATGTTATAAAAAATCTCAAGAGACCTTCACAGGCTAGATTATATGCTGATGATATGATAATGTTTATCAAAGGAAAAAATATTATTTCGATGGTCAAACTTTTATAAGAAGAACCAAATAAAATTATAAGTTGGTCTAATAGGAGTGTATTCTATTTTGCAGCTGACAAGACACAATATATTATTTTTTCCAAAAAGCTTATTCACACTAACATAACTGCCTTAAAATTCGGCACAAAGTTTTTAAAACGAAGTACAGAGATATAGATGGCGTGTTTACGTTTGCTGAATGTGTTGAGGTAAAGTTGAAAATTTCAATAGAGTTTAAAATGTTTTTGATCCTTAATTGAAATGGTAAATGTGTTCTTATATTGATATTTGATAACGATGACTGAGTAAGAAAATGGTTGTCAGGTTGTAGTGATAATTATTTTGAAGCGTAAGATAGACTAAGTAATTTCCGTCGTTCATGTAATGATAGCTCTCCAAGTTCCCACTCGAGGCTTGCAACAGGAGTTGTTCTATAAGCTCCAGAGATTATGCGTAATGCATTGTTGTATATAATGTCTAAGATTTTTAAATTTGACTTCGACGCTGAAGAATATGCAATGCATCCGTAGTCCAATTTTGATCGGATTAGGCTTCTATACAACAGTAATAATGTATCTCCGTCAGCACCCCACTGTTTGTTGGCTAAACATTTAAGAAGATTTATACCATTTTGAAATGATATCGCCAATTTTTTAATATGTGGTTTCCAACTTAAAGTTTCGTCGAATATTATGCCTAAATATTTTATTTCTGTACTTCGTTTTAAAAACTTTGTGCCGAATTTTAAGGCAGGTATGTTAGTGTGAATAGGCTTTTTGGAAAAAATAATATATTGTGTCTTGTCAGCTAAAAAATAGAATCCACTTCTATTGGACCAACTTTTGATTTTATTTAGTTGTTCTTGTAAAAGTTGGACCATCGAGTTAATATTTTTTCCTTTGATAAACATTATCATATTATAAGCATATAATCTAGCCTATGCAGGTCTCTTGAGATTTTTTATAACATCATTCATTGCTATTAAAAAAAGTGTATGGCTAATTACAGATCCTTGTGGTATTCCATTGTCTTGAGACTTAATACTAGAAAGTCCTCCATTACTACGTACTGAAAATTTGCGTTCATTTAGAAAATTATTCAAAAATGCCAACATGTTTCCTTGAATTCCCCAATTCTGTAGCTTTGTTAATATTCTGTGTCGCCCTGCTAGGTCAAATGCTTTGTGGATGTCAAAGTAAACAGCTATGCATTTGTGCTTATTACAGAAGGCTTCATTAATTTGACTTTCTAAGTGTAAAACATTGGCTATAGTAGATCTCAAAGGAAGAAATCCAGCTTATTCCGGTATAAGTAAATTGTGATGTTCCAAATGCCACATAAGTCTATTATTTATTATTTTCTCTAGCAGTTTGCAAGTAGAACATGTAAGTGATATTGGCCTATATGATTCTGCTGCTGTAGCCGGTTTGTTAGGTTTTAGTATAGGGATGACAATAGCTTGTCTCCATAAGTCAGGAAATTTTTAATAAAAAGATTCAATAGAAAGTCTAAAGCTTCGTTAGGTAACTGTTTTAAGAATATTGCGGGTATGTCATCTGGACCTGGTGATGTGTCTTTTAACATTTGGATTGTTTCTAATAGTTCTGTTTTATTAATTGGAGTATTTATATGATTGTTATTGGCTATAATTTCTATTGGATTTGCTTCTTCTTTCCGAAATCGTAAAAATGTATTGCTGTAATTTTCATTTGTAGATTCTTGTCTGTATGTTTCAGCTAATTCTTCTACATTTTTTTTTTTGTTTTAATTAATTAGGTTTCCATTTCGTTCTAGGTATTTTATTTCAGTTTGTGTATTGACGCCGGATATTTTCTTAACTTTTTTTTATGCTGATGACATGTTTGTATTCCTGTTAATACTTTGAACGTATTTTTTCAAAGACTCTGTTTTAGATCTGGTAGTAATTAATTTGGCATATGCCTTTTTTTCTTTACCTCTATCAAGTTCCTATTTGTTCTGTCTTTTGAAAGTATTTAAAGCTTTTTTATTTTCTTTTATTCCCAATTTACACTCTTCATTCCACCAGGGAACAACTGTGTTTTTTATTATATACTTTGTTTTTGCATTGCAATTGTGGCGGCTTCAGTGATTAAGTTAATAAACAATTTTAGAGTTAACTTTATGTCTTTTTCAATTATAGGGATATTCGATATTTCTTCAGTAATTTTTGTTTCAAAATTGTTCCAGTTGGCTTGCTTATTTTTCCTCTTTTCAAAGGATTGGTTTTTGTTGTGGGGTTGTAAATTTTTGTTATTATTATTGGATAATGATCACTTCCATATAAATCGTCTACGGTTTGCCATGTGTGATTTAGTAACGTCGATGGGTCAGAAACAGATAAGTCAATAGCTGAAAAATTTCCAGTAGCTGCGTCGAAACGAGTTTTCCGTCGTTCATTATTGTTAAATTCAGGCTATTGATTTCCTTTGCTAATAACTTTCCATTTTTAGTTAATTTTTCGGAACCACATAGAATATTATGGCTGTTAAAGTCCCCAAAAATTACTTTTGGTGATGGAATTTGCATAATTAAGTCGGAAAGTTCATTTCCTTGGATATTTTGGCTCGGGGGAATATAAATGTTACATATGTTCATTTTTTATTAGTACCTATTGGTACTGTTACTGCTATTGCTTCTAAGTTTGTATTAATTGTGATTCTGTTTACTTGTCAATCGGTTTTAGCATATATCGTAACACCGCCAGTAGCATGATTTGTCTGTCTATTTTGATAGTAAACATTATATGACTTCAAGTTATATGCATTATTGTCTTTAAAATTAGATTTTTGAAGACATGTAATATCAGGTGTATCATAAGTACCTGAAATAAGGGTAGGCGGGTGTGAAAACGGTTTAAATTCCACTGTAAAATATTAGTATACATGAATTATATTTTTATTTAAATAATTAGTTTTGAGATGTATCACTGTCTAAGTCAGATGAACCAACATGTTTGAGCAGTTGTTTAGTTAATTTTTTACTTAGTCTAGTATATTTAATTTTCGTATTTCGATCTTCAGCCTGCGAATGTATTTCATTCATTATTTCTATAAGAGATGAAATATGAAGGGTATAGTCTTTAGCAATGCTTAATGAATCACTACTACCGTGAGTATTCTCTAACAGATCAGTGAATTGTTGACTATCGAGTGGGAACTTGGGATTGTGATTCTCAATAAAATTTATTATCTTTTGGATCAATTCTCGAAATTCTAATGAGGGTTTGTCTTTCGACTTTAACTTTTTCTTTGGAACTTTTAAAACAGGTGTTGGAAAGTAAGATTTTGGTTCTGACTAATTAGAAATATCTAGTGTATCTGTGATGTAAAAATATATCATCATGAATGCAAGGTAAAATTTTTGATAAAAAAATTGAATTTCTCATAAATTCTATGAAATGGACCTTATTTTATTTTGTACCATATTCTATATTTAAGTAAAAATGTTGGAAAAAATGGTTATTAATAAATTTTTTGATAGTCATAAAATCGACCACTTTCACCCATCAGACATGAAAATCGGAAAAAAGCTCCGTTAGCCTAGTAAAACTATTTAATTAGACAATAGTAGTATCTATATATTTTCAGTATGTCGTAAAATCGAGAGGTTTTGAGAAAATTGGAGGAAATCGCAAAGGGAGACCGGGTCAGACTCGGCCTAAGGAAGCGATTTTCAAAGCTTGAAGAGGTTTTGCAAAATATGATAGGTTTTTATCAGTTTGTGTTTTGGATATTTATAAATATTTGGATATGTTTATGAAAATATAACAACAGCAATAGAACTATAAATGCCGCTTATTTAATGTATATAAACATTATTAAAGCAAAAGTTTCTGTACTGACGTTGTATTTCATTTTTTTCCTATAGTAAAATATTAAGGTGAGCGTTACGAAACTATTGCCACAACATCGTCACGAGTATCGTCATGAAAATCACATATATTGACTACACTGGATCAATTCGTTTCTATTCATTGCAGAGAAGTAGAGAAGATGAGGCGGTGGCTTCAATAGGAAAACAAAACAAAAGAAGATGCATATTCCTGAGTAGAGTGGAAGGGTCGTTAAGTGCCCGATTATACATAATAAAAAAAAATTGTGAAATTGTGAACATGATTCGCAAAATAATATTTCCAAAGAACATATTTAAATCACAAACGATTGCTTTAAAAATTTAGATTATGTCTAAAGATGAAGATTATATAAATTAATAAACATTTACCTGTTTAACCTTATTCTATATAGATTCTTTATTAAAAAATACAAAAAAACTTTGAGTGTAAGTGTAAGAGTGTAGGTAACTTGTGTTTGGAATAATATGAATAATAGAAACAGAACTTAAAAAGGGAGAGAAAAAGAGCTCAAAGTTAATGCTAGAGATAAAAAATATCGAGAGAAAACATGTGTAACAAAATGAAGACATTCTAATGGTTTTAAAAAAGAATTTGAATCAGAATATCTAACTAAAATTAAAACAGTTTGGATATTTGTTAAAAAAAAAATACTCTAAAACTAAATTTAAAACTATGAAATGAGTAAATACTTAAACGAAAATTGTGAATATGATACGCAAACTAATATTTATAAAAAATACAATTAAAACATAAACAGTTCCTTTAAAAATTTAGATGATATCTAAAGATGCATCATAAAAGTCTGTAACTATTTACTCTTAAAATTATTAAATTCACTTACATGAATATGTTGTGGCACGGCGTCAGTAGCGGTTATTAGAGGCTGTAAAGAAAAACTATATAAATAAATAAACATTAATCAGTTTTACCTTATTCTATATGAATTCTTTATTAAAAAATATCAAAGGTTTGAGCGTGAGAATGTAACTTCTGTTTGGGATATCTAGGTTTTAACATAAACAATACAAACAGAACTCGAAAGAGAGCGCAAAAGAACTAAGTTATTGCCAGAAAAATATCGAGATAAACCATGTCTAACAAACTGAAGCCATTCTAGTGGTTTAAAAAAAGAATTTGAATCTGAATATCTAACTAGAATTAAAATAGTTTAGATGTTAGTTAAAAAAAGTACTCTAAAACTAAATTTGAAACTATGAAATGAGTAAATAAAAACATATAGTGAATATGATAGGCAAAATAATATTTATAAAGAAGACATTTAAAACACAAACTATTGATTTAAAAATTTAGACGACTAAATATGCTTCACAAACGTCTGTTACTATTTAATGTTAAAATTATTAAATTCACAAAATTGTATTCTTTTATCTGGATCATCCTCGTGTCGATCATCCGATCCTTCCTGTACAAGTGTGCATCTAAAAAGGTGCCATTTTTCAAGTTTTATCACTCTGTGTCCCGTTAATTTGGAAACATCGAGATCACGATTAACTTTACGAACAGAAGTGTGCGCATCTTTTTCAAAAGCAAGGAGAATATATAATTAAATGTTGTATCATAATTTACAGAGGGACGACCTGATTTGCGTTCATTTTCTCTACCAGTTTCTCTAAATTTATTTTTAATCTTTCTTACTGTTGACTGCGTTATGGGTCTTTCTAGATATTTATCATTAAATAAATTACACACTTCTATCTGAGTTAGCGATTAGTCTCCATACCCAATCATCATAAGTATTCCAATTCTTTGCTTGCCACTCAAATTCATTTCTACTTCAAATTAATTCTAAGCAATAATACAGAAAATTCACGAATTAATACAATTATTGTACTACTTAATTGTTATTGAACGTTACTAAAAATATTTACATTTTACTAAAAACTAGTAGTAGGCTACTTTTTGCAATTGATAATAAATAATTAATTTTCTAAGCGCATCTCTTTCAAATCCTCAGTCTATCCATTAGACTATTGTCTATTGAGTATTATACTGATACGTATATATATTATGCTGATAACGTCATCATCTTAGTGTGTATCATCTTTTATAATGAAATTTTGTTGTAGAATGTAGAAACTTAAAAATCAACGTGTTTTAGATTTTTTTTTAAAAATACTTTATATAGGAAATATCCAATTTATTCCATATTTTACGGACACACTGTATGTATATTTCGATTTATATCACTGTAATTTTTCAAGCCAAAGGATACAAATAGATATATCTGGACGAACAATAGGTATAATTGGTAAAAATAAAATCAGAATTATACCGCGAAGATACTGTTATGGTTCGGTTATTGAACAAAATTAGAACAGTAATTAATACATCTATTAAATGTTGGAAGCAACGTAAAAACTTATACCTTAAAATTGAGATTATTATTTTTGAGCCTCATTCGAGCTGCATTCTACCAAAGCCACCACATAATATATCCTCGATCAAATATATAAGTTTATATTACCAGTTCCATACAACACAGCAGGAAATTGCTGATTTTTATCCATGAAATTTTCCTAGCCAAAGGAGAAAAATGCATTGGCTTTTTGCTACCTAGAATTAGTGCCCAAGGAAACCAATAAACTTCGCAAACTGACTTTGCAAATTAACTGCTAAAAAGAAAAAACTGGCCGACAACTAGCCGAAATTGCTAAAGACAATAAAATATTTACGCTTTAAAAATTATTTTAAGATTCAGTTAGAGAACAAATTTGCAACAGCAATAAGAGCAAAATAAAAAAAAACAGAAATTTTAAACTATTATTTGCTTTTGCCGTATTGTACCTACTGTTTTCTACGGGTCAAGCAAAGAAACTCGACCAAATATACAAGTTTATACCAGTACCATACAACACAGCACGAAATTGCTGATTTATATCCATGAAATATTCCTAGCCAAAGAAGCAAAATGCACTGGCTTTCTCTTACGTGCAAATAGTGCCAAGAAAACCAAAAAATTCTACAAATGAACTCTGCAAATTACCTGATAAAAATGTACAAATGTATAGCTGTTTGACAATTAGCTGAAATTGGTAAAAACAAAAAAATATTTAAGGACGGCCCTGACAGTGGCATGATTATACCACGTTTTAAACCGTTCTGTTATTTTTCAACTTTTAAATGTAAAATACGGAACAAAAATTTGATATTCTTAAATACTATCAACAAATAATAGTGCAGTGTTGATGCCAATCGACTAACCTGACGTGAGTAACAAAAAATCTTTATATAAGATATTACAATAGTAAATATAACCTATACAATTCGAATCAAGTTCAACCTACTGGTTTTATCAACTGGTTTTTTTGGAACCGCTCGGAACTGATCCACGCCGGTTCTTTGGCAGGTGACACGACCGGACCTGCGGCAACGCAGGAAACAAAATAAAAATGACTTCAATTAACAACATTCTATTCAAGATTACTTCTACTTCAAATACACCAAATACACCAAATACTTATTCCAATGTAGTAAATACGTTCAAACATCCAACAGAGGACCAAGCAGTAGTACTCTCCAGTATCGAAGGCATCAAAATCCACAATTACATTGTAGCAATTGGATCACTGGTTGGTCCACGTAACGTCTTGTTTGCATCTAGAATTCCAAACAACAGAATATGTATCTACCTCTCTACCAAAAACATAGTCGATATGCTTCTTCATTTCTACAAATATAATAATACAAATAAGTCAGAAATAGAGATAAGAAGATTAATCACACCAGCACAACGACTTCAAGCAGAATTACAAAAATTAGGCATTACTGCAGTTTCCAAGATGACTTTCCTAAGAGTGGGCATGACAGAAACCGAATATCGCCACGTCCTAAGCTTCAGAAGGCAAGTATTTATTTCGCCCCTGGATAATACCTCCATTCCTGACTCCTTCAATGTATTCCACAATAAAACTTATCGTTTATTCCTATCTATTGATGGACTAAACTGCTCTAAGTGCAACACTATTGGACATAACGATACAGATTGTCCCATCATAACAACTGCTAACTCATCAACCGTACACTCAGCAACCTCTCCAAATACGACACCTGAAACAGACGATACAGATCCTAAAACACAACAAAACATGAAAACGAACGTCAGCATAACTGAAGCTGTAGAAAACATAAGTCAATCCTCCTTACCAAAAGAAACAATGTCATCAAATCTAAATAATATTAATAATTCTGGTGAAACTGTAACTCTGCAACCTTCAGTTAATATTAACAAACAACTTACTCAAGTATCTACTCAAGTTAAAAGACAAATCTCATCCCCTCCTGACATCGACCAAAATAACCCAGAAACGGACTCACAAATCTTTGCTCCTCCTATCACACATAAACTAACAAAATCTAAAAAACAAACTAAAACCTCTGATGACGACATTATTTGTTTTCTAGAATTGATAAAAGACAAAATTGAAAACCGATCACCCTCATTCACATTACATTTTAATGAAATATGCGACTTTCTAGTTAATACTCTTCATGCTAAACATCGTGAAAATATCTCAAAAAACTACTCAAATGAACCTTCCAAATTAACCGATATGCTTAACTTTATTCTTTGTTACTCTCACAACTCTAAATTAAAAAACAATATCATCAGATTAAAGAAAAAACTTAACCTCACTCACACATCTTCAACGGAAGAGACCGAAAAATTCGCTGGATAAATCATTATAACTCAATGAAACCCAAATGAGTATTACGCTCACCTCGAATCACTTAAAAAATTAATTCAAAAATATTCTCCACTAATACTGTGTATACGAGAAACTCACTTTAAAGAGAATTATATAATAAACTTAAAAAATTATACTCCCTTTCTAAAAAATATAAGTACACAACACGCCAGTGGAGGCGTGGCTATCTTTGTCAGCAATGATATTGAAGTTAAGCCTTTTAATATAAATACCAATCTCGAAGCCGTTGCAGTTTAGGACATATTCAAAATGAAAATAAACATTTGTAATATATGTATATATATATTTATATATATATATATATATATATATATATATATATATATATATATATATATATATATATTCCACACCCACATGAAAGTCAAATACAAGAGGTAACTAATTTACTACATCTGATACAGCCTCCATTAATCTTATTAGGGGATACAAACTGCCATAACACCACTTGGGGAAGTTCAAAAACAGACAAATGAGGGAAATTATTACAAAACATAATCCATAGTTCAAATCTAATACTTATGAATACTGGGAACCCACCATGTTTAATTCCTATAATGGGAATCTTTCATCTATTGATATCTCACTATGCAGTCCATCACTGGCAACTATATTACAATGAAAGACACCAAAATACTTATATGACAGTGGTTACTTTTCAATCATAATTGACATCCTAGATGACAAACAAGAAACAACACATCCAATTTACCAGACGTGGAAAATAATAACTATGCAACTTCACATTAAATAGAAATATTGACAAAAACATATATACAATAAATAATATAGTTATATCATTATATCGGCAGCGCATAAAGCTATCGGTAAAATAAAAACTTGTAATAGGACACTGGTCCCTGGTGGAATGATCAAATTGCCAAATCATTATCTGCAAGCAAACACGCACTGAATATTCTTAAAAAACATAAAACAGATGCTAATCTTCTGAAATTTAAAAAGCTTAGGGCAAAAACTCGATATTTATTCAAAAAATCAAAAGAGAGTCTTGGCATAATTATGTTGCCTCAATAAACCCCTCAACTCCTATCGAAACCATCTGGAAAAAGATCCTAAACCTTAAAGGATCAAACAACTACATTAATATTTATACTCTTTCTTACAATAATAATCTTGTTACCGACAAAAAAGACATATCTAACGATTAGCCGATGTGTATCAACTAAATTCTAGTGATAGCAACCTAAACTCAAATTTCATTAAATAAAAAAATTATGAAGAATCCTTTAAAATTTTAATCCATGACAGCAAATCGCCCCTAAATGAAAACATAACTCAAAAAGAATTTGATTATTCTCTAAACTGCCTTAAAAATACCACTTCCGGTCCAGATGATATTCCAGTTATTTTCTTAAAAAATATTCCAGAATCAGCTAAACTTATTATCCTAGAACTATTTAACTCAATATTTTTTAATAATATATTTCCCAAGATATGGTGCCATGCAATTATCATCCCAATTCTTAAACCCAACAAACCTAAAGACGACTCCTGGTCATATCGTCCAATCTCCTTAACATTTAGTATGTGTAAATTAATAGAAGAGATTATAAATAACAAACTAGTATGGCATCTAGAAAACTCAATGTTATTATCCCCCTATCAAAGTGGGTTTCGTAAAGGCAGATCCACTACCGACAACTTAGTATCGCTTGAATCTGAAATCCATGAAGCATTTTTACACAATACACAATCAAAAATTACTAGCTATCTTTATTGATATCAATAAAGCTTTCGACACTGCATGGAAATATAACATCTTAAAAACACTACAAAAAAGAAATTGAGGGCCACACACTAGAACAAAATATCTCAATTCATAGACACATTGAAGTAAGAGCTAACGGTTATATGTAACTCTAGTCCATACTCTCTTGAAAATGGAATCTCGCAAGGCTCCATTTTAAGCCCAACATTGTTTTTGATTGAAATAAATAACATTTTGGACGAAATAAGATTATCGATTAAAGCCAATTTATGCGCAGACAACTTGATTATCTACCACAAAAGCGAGAAGTGTGGAATGTGCGACTGAACTAATACAGAAGTTTTTACACAAGCTGGAAAAATGGTCAATTAAAACTGGTTTCTCCTGAAAAAACACAGTACATAATATTCATCAAACGGAAAAATATAAAGAACGTTAATTTACCTTTAAACGGACATATGTACTCAAAAAGAAACAAACGAAATAAATTGCCTGGGGTTAACTCTAGATTAAGACGACAAAAGGACTTCTACAAGGCTGTGCTACGTCCCCTACTCTGTTTAAAATATTCTTGGAAAAGACACTCAAACCATGGAGGAGAAAGTGCGAAGGAATGGGCATACCAGTAAGAGACGAATACCTATACACCTTAAGTTTTGCCGACGATCAAGTAGTCATCGCACAAGATGAAGAAGATCTCAGCTTTATGCTCAGAAAACTAGAAGAAGAATATAAAAACAACGGAATGGAAATAAACTTAGAGAAAACCGAATACCTAACAACAGAAAACAAGGATATGAGAAACCTAGAGATAGACGAGGGAAGACAAATAAATGGAACAGATAAATTCAAGTATTTAGGAACCATAATATCGAACCAGGGAACAACAGAAGAAGATATAAACAACAGACTGAGACAAACAAGAAACTGTATAAGACAACTAAACTCAGTGTTGTGGGATAAGAACATTACGATAAAGACAAAAAAGAGAATATATAACACCCTGACAAGAAGTATCCTGACATATGGGTCCGAAAACTGGACAATAAACAAGAGAAATAGAGGTAGAATAAGAGCAGTAGAAATGGAGTTCCTGAGGAGAAGCTGTAGACTTACAAAAAGAGACAGAATTGAAAACGCAGAGATTAAGCGGAGAATGGGAGTGCAATCAGACATAATCGACTATATAGAGGAGAAGAGACTATCCTGGTACGGCCACGTCAGAAAAGCGGACAGAGGACGCTGGATAAACAAAATCACAGAATGGAGCCCGATTGGAAGAAGAAAGAGAGGAAGACCCCGAAGGTCATTCAGAGATGAAATCGACGAGGCTATGGAGAAAAGAACCCTGCGAGATGGAGACTGGAATGACAGGGAAAATTGGAGAAAACGGTTGAGTGAAGGAAGACAGTGAAAACTGTGGAAATCCTTAGTAGTAGTAGTAGTAACTCTAGATTGCACCCTAAACTGGAAAAGCCATATACATACCTTGCAAAAACAATGTCAACCTAGAATTATTCTCCTGAAAATTCTCTCAAACCGTACGTGGGGAACAGATACAAGAACCCTATTAAACTTATACCAATCAGTTATACGTAGCAAATTAGACTACGGCTCAATATGTTAAAGTACTGCCAAAAAAAGTACATTAAAAAAACTAACCTCAATTCAAACAGCGTCACTAAGAATTGTTCTCTACGCATTTAGAACTAGCCCAAACAATAGCCTTCAAGTATTAGCTAACTAATTACCTCTACACTTACGAAGGCAACAATTGTCACTAAATTTTGCAACTCGTGTATCATCAAATCATCAAAATCCCATGCATTCAAATATCTGAAAACCTAAATTTATCAGTAATTACCAAAATTAACCTATGAATACACTCCCTTTTCATCAAAGAATTAAATTCCGTGGTTACGACTGTGAGCAGTTTAGTGCCATCATAAATCCAACCCAAAACTTTCCCTTTTGGTCAACTAGTCCACTAATTATAAATACATCCCTTACTCGCTATCCCAAAACATACACTAACCCAACAGTAATACATCAATCATACCATGAAATAATATCCCTATATCCAAATTCTGAACATATCTACACTGATGCATTAAAAATTCAATCAAGACTAGCAGCCAGCGACTTACATACATGGGGCAGATCATTTTAAAATACGATTCCCTCTGAGTTGTAGCATATTTACTGGAGAAGCACTGGCAATTTTAGAGGCACTGAAAGTTTGCAAAAGAAAATCCGCACCTCATTATATTATAATATCTGACTCATTAAGTACCCTAAAAGTTTTACAGCAATTGTATCCATAAAATGAAATTATAATGCTAACAAAAAATGAACTGATACTACTATCAACAAAAAACATAGAAATACCTTTTTTATGGGTGCCATCAAACGTGCGAATCAAGGGAAACTAAGCAGTGGACCAACTTGCGAATGAAGCTGCACTAGATGAAAGCATCCCTGCGTCACACATGCTAACAAGAAACGACCATAAAACCTCTATTAAAAAACATATTACCAACTTATGGCAGAGTAACTGGAATTCCACATCAAACAAATTAAAAGATGTTATAGAAACTGTCGGCACCACCTTCACTTAAACGTTGTGAACAAGTGATAATAACTAGACTACGATTAGGACATACTATACCAACCCATATTCACTTAATAAATAAAGAAGCCATCCCTTTCTGTCACAACTGCAAGATTGAGACACCCAAGAATAAAGAAAAAATAACCTCTCTACCAACATGAAGGATCTACTAAGCTGCCAGTTCAAGCAAGTGCTGAAATATTTGAAAGACATTAAATTTTATAGTGTTCAATAGAATATTATTTAAGTTATTTAAGTTATATATACAGTTCGTTTTTGGCAGTGGTCAGGTAAAGTTCTTATCAGTGCGTGAATGAGTATTCATTAAGTGTTTGTTTATTTGTTTTTTGATTGTTATGATCGGGGATTCGGACGGAAGATATGAACCTCCTGATAGGGGAAAAAGTATAATTATAGATGAAGTGAATATGGAATTTAGCGGAAATGGAAAAAGCGACGAAACAGGTGGTATTGAAAAAATAATAAAACAAAAAAATAAATATAGTCCAATGGACCAAGGTCCATATTATGTATTTGTGCAAAGTAAAGAAGGAAACATAGGTAAGTTTCATAAAATTTCTACTGCTAGATTAATTTTAAACGCAGAACCGGAGATCAGGGATAACATTTTCAATATTTCTGTAACTGGTAGAAATAAAGTTAAAGTCGAATTAAATTCATTCAATAGTGCCAACAAATTAGTCGAGGCCAAAGTATTTCAGGAAAAAAATTACGAGGCTTATATACCCACTTTCTTTACATACAAAAAAGGTGTACTAAAAAGTATTGACAAGGATATCAAAGACGATGATTTATTAAACATAATTAAACCTAAATATGGAAATAATTTTAAAGTTTATGAAGTAAGGAGAATAAAACGAAAGGTAAATGGTGAGTTATTCCCTACAATGGCAGTTATTGTTACTTTTAAGGGGCAAATGATACCTAAACAGGTAGTAATAGAAAAAATTATTTACGATGTAGACATATATGTTCCACGAGTAATCCAATGCAGACAATGCATGAGGTACGGTCACGTTAGCGCACAATGTAGAGGTAAAGTTCGATGTGGAAAATGCGGCAATGAACATGAAACAAATTCTTGTAATTCGCAATTAACATCATGTATTTTATGCAAAGGAAATCATGAAGCAACGGATAGGAAAAATTGTGAAGAATTTCATCGTCAGAAACAAATTAAAACATATATGGCTACAGAAAATTTATCCTATAGTGAGGCTAATAAAAAATATGATAATAGTTACGCAACGGTGACAAAGAATGTAAATAAAAGCAGTCATTACTCAGTACCAGTTAAACGCAGACGAAATTTAGAAAGTTATCCTAATTATCCCCGTTCAGGATATTCTGACGAGCATAAGGAGATTCTTTCATCT
The DNA here is from genome assembly GCF_040954645.1 of Diabrotica undecimpunctata. Lineage (NCBI taxonomy): Eukaryota > Metazoa > Arthropoda > Insecta > Coleoptera > Chrysomelidae > Diabrotica > Diabrotica undecimpunctata. The sequence continues at coordinate 20,791,190 of NC_092813.1, forward strand.
TCATCTACTAGTAGTCAACCGGTATATCAAAATTATAGAAATATCCCTAACTATTCCCAATCAACAATGAGCTCAAATTCAAATAAAAACTGTAAAATAAACTCTGTTTGTGATATGATTATAAGCACTTTTAAAAATGTATTAAAGAATAACTCAATAACTTTAGACAATATAAAAATGTTTGACGATTTTAAAAATAATTTAAGTCGTATTCTCGCAGATAATGAATAAGTTCAAAATTGTACAGTGGAACGCTAGGTCCATTGTACACAATAAAGGTCATTTTAAGAAATTTATTTTTGAAAATAATATTGATATAGCTATAATTAGTGAAACGTGGTTAAAAGAAAAAAATAATATTAATTTCAGTGGTTATAATATATTTCGGAGAGATAGAGATGATGGTTATGGAGGATTAGCTATTTTAACTAAAAAATACATTCAGTTCACAGGTCATCCACATCATCATAAAATCAATCAGGTTATGAGTATATCAATAACAGTCAAATTAAAATCAAATAAAGTACTTAATATATATTCAGTGTATGCAAAACCAAATTTAAACGTATCAGAGAGTGAATGGAAAAAGTTTTTTAATAGTTTAAGTACACCATTTTTGGTGGCAGGAGACTTTAATTGTCACCATAATGCATGGGGTTGCGATCAGAATGATAGGGCTGGAGTTAGTCTATTAACAGCAATAGAAGACTGTGAGTTATGTTTTCTAAATAATGGTGCCGAAACTATAATACCTAGATTATACACTAGAAATAAATCAGCTGTGGACATAACTATATGTTCCAGTGACATATCTTCCTGTTTTGATTGGAACGTAAAAAATGTATCTCTAGGTTCTGATAACTTTCCAATAATAATTGAAAGCGATGTTGATAATATAACAATAGTTAATGAGAGAACCCGATGGAACGTGAACAGAGCAGATTGGTCGTTATTTTCTTCGATTCTTGAAACTATTGACACCAAAGATATAAATACTGATGAAAATATTAATAACATATATAATACATTTATCAATAGAATTAATGATGCTTGTGAATTATCAATACCTAAGAAAAAAATAACGATCAATAGTAAGTTTAATAAAAAAAGATGGAACCCAGAATGTGCACAAGCTATAAAATTTCAGCAAGAAGCTTTTTTAGAATTTAAACGAAATAGTACATATTATGAAAATTATAAAATATCAGAAAGCAGAGGCAATTAAGAAAAAAACAATATTAAAAAGTAAAAAAGCTTCTTGGCGAGAATTTTGTAATAAATTAAATAAAAATACTCCGGTCCAAGAAATTTGGAAAGAAATTTAAAAAATCAAAAATACTTATAATGTCCCAAAAAATCAAGTAAAGAAAGATAATTGGACTGAAGAATTTTTAAATAAGTTAGCTCCGCCCTGGGTTTCACCAAATTTAAATGTAAACCATCCTAAAAAAGTGAATAATAATAATTCAAACTATTTGTTATATGAATTTACTCTAAAAGAACTAGAATATAGTTTAAAGTGTCATAAAAATACTGCTCCTGGCTTAGACAATGTCCATTATATTATGCTGTATTACTTACCAAGGTGTCAGAAAATAAAATTGTTAAATATAATTAATTTAATATGGATAAAAGGTGAATTTCCAGATTCATGGAAGGATTATGTAATTATACCGATTTTAAAACCAAATAAAGATATAGACTCAGCGAATTCATATAGAGGAATTTCATTAGGATCGTGTATTTTAAAAACATTTGAACGGATGGTAAAGAGAAGACTTGAATTATGGTTAGAGAAAAATAACAAAATTAGTGATACACAATATGGGTTTCGTAAACTAAGATCGACATCAGAAAATATAGCTAACCTTATCCTAGACATTAATATATCCTTTTCTGAACGTAAATCCCTGGTATCTCTATTCATAGATGTAGAAGGTGCATATGATAATATCAAATTAAATATCCTCTATCAATAAATGGAGAAGATAGGACTACCCAGTGACTTTGGTAAAAGAATAATAAAACTGTATTCAAATAGGAATCTACAACTTCAAATCAATAATGAACTATTGGATCCAAGAATTTCTAATGTTGGGTTACCGCAAGGAAGCATCCTTAGTCCTTTACTATATCTCATTTATACCTCAGACTTACACAAAAAAATGAATACAAGAGAAAATGTTCTACAGTTTGCTGATGATGTGTGTATATATGTACCTAAAGTTGAAATCGATCAAGGTATCAATATAATGAGTAAAATGTTTTCGACGATAGAAGAGTATTATTTTAATATAGGACTCAGTATCTCTACAAAGAAAACCCAAGCATGTATATTCTCCAAAAAACATAGATTACCACAATCTATAGTATTCAATAACGTTAATTTTGAGGTTCAATCATCCATTAACTATTTGGGTATGGTAATAGATAGAAAGTTATTATGGAACGAACACATAGACCGCTCAACAAACAAAAACAGAAAAAGGATTAAATGCAATAAGATCAGTGTGTCATACAAGTTGGGGAGCTGATCCAAATGTTACGCTTACCTTTTATAAAGCTTATATTCGTTCAATAATAGATTATGGGTCAATTTTTTATAGTCAAGCAGCGAAGACTCACCTGAAGAAATTAGATAGGCTAGTAAATAAAGTCTTAAGAATAAGTATAGGTGCACTTAAGAGTACACCCATTTCAAATTTAAATGTAGAATGCAATGAACCTCCACTAAACTTCAGAAGAGATTACTTAACGGAGAAGTTTTTATTAAAAATGTATGCAAAGAAAAGTCCGGTAGTCCAAAAATGCTTTGAGCTCAGTATTTACGATCTAGTCAAGGAATATTGGCAAAAAAAGCCTACAATTCCTATTATTGAATCGTACAAATACGTAAGGACATTTCGACTTCAAGAGAATTACCATGTTTTAAAATAGAATTAGAAGACTTGGACAGCATAAAAGTAGGATATCTTAGAGACTACTCAGAATTTCCACAATATATCCGGAATAGCATGTTCCAAGCTGACATAAAGTCTATGTTCCCTAATTATTCATATATTTTTTTTCGGATGCATCTAAATCAGATTTAAAGGTTACATCTGCCTTTTACGATCCAGATCGAAAATTTAGTACAGTAGTAGATCTAAATATTAAAACCTCGATATATACCGCTGAATTAATAGCAATATTAGAAGCACTTAAATATATTAGTAATTTCTCAAGAACAAAATATAATTACGTTATATTCTCTGATAGTAAAAGTTCAATACAAAAAATTGAAAATATTTCTAAATATAACAATATTGGATTTAACTATGTGTTATCTGAAATTATAAACCTGGTGGGTACAATAAAATTAAGAGGATCTAATGTAATATTTTGTTGGATAAAAGCTCATTGTGGAATATTAAATAATGAAATAGTAGATAAAATTGCTAAATGTAATGAACCATCTAAAGAATTAGAATATAAATGTGTAATTGAAGATCTAAATTCTCATCTAAGGAAAAAAATGTTAAATTCATGGCAAACAATGTACAATTTGTCCAACAAAGGATTATATTATAAAGATATAAAACCAAAAATACAGTCCTCAACGTGGTTCAAAAACTCAAATTTTAATAAAGATATGATTAGAATACTATGTAGAATAAGATTTAACCATGCTCTATCTCCGTTACATAAATTTAGAATTAATTTAGCCGAAACTCCATTTTGCGAATGTGGTGAAGAAGGCTCAATTGAGCATTTAGTTTTAAATTGTTCATTAAATACACGATGCATAAACCAATTTTTAATAAAAATATACGAGTATATCAATAAGGAAAAAATTAGTATTAAAAGACCTTTTAATTTATCAGATTTAATAAAAACCAATAACTTGAGTAGATATACAAAGTCTTTATCACTACAGAGATAGGGAAATCAATGTGTTAGAGAGAGAAGGATCTTTTAGTGAGTAAGAGTGAGAAAGATATATGACGAAGGAATCTCCTCTACCGTAATTCAACTATTGTCCGCTAGGTGGCGCTATTTTTAAATTAAAATATTAAATAAATTATTATAAAAATAAAATAACTAAAACAAATAAAGATTGTAGATATGTAGTGCCTAAGAACGCTCTTCTTCTTTTTGTCAACTGTCTATTCTTCCTCTCATTCTTTCCGCAACTGCCAATTCTTCTTCTTTTTCCGTAGAGTCATGGACAATAAAGATTGTAGGTATGCAGTGCCTAAAACGGCTTAACGTAGAGAGATATGGGAGGTATCATGTGACAAGTCGGCATCAGTAATTCGCCATTTTTACTTCAAATTAAATTTATAAAATATTTTTGTAGTTTAACTATTATTCAAATTAATTTAATTATAAATTTTCGGTCATAATGTATGAGGGATCGTTGGAAAGGAGCAAAGCCAAGAGGTACAATCATGTATAAGAATTAAACAAAGCGATGAACCATAAAGACCTTAGATAGGTAGTGCCTAAACAACGTACCTGGATGTGCAAGGTATCATGTGATAGGGCTAAATAAATAGATTTAGATACTATAGAAAAATTAAACATAACATCATGTCATAAAGGCTTTAGATATGTATCTATACGCTTATTGGTCCGATCGCAATGTATGAGGGGTCGTTCGAAAGGAGAGAAAGAGAGAGGTATAATCGTATAACATAATTAAACATAGCAATGAACCATAAGATATGTAGTACCTATACGACTCAAAATAGAGGGATGTGCGACGTGTCATGTGATAGGGTCTAACGAATAGAATTGATTGATATAGAAAAATCTACCATAATATTATGCGATAAAGGCATTGAATACGTATATACCGAATATATCTAGATAGAAAAATAGATTAACTACATGACAAATCTTGAATTATTTACTTAAATTTGGAATCTGGCTCAGTACCAAATAAACAACTGATCGAATCCTAACACGCAACATAGCAAATGAATGGGGAGGATGTAACAGGATAAATAACAAATAAGGCGACTATCAAAATGACACTACATCCGTGTTTCAACTACCATTCCAAAGGTCACAAGCTAACGTACGTACACAAGCGTTAATATTGTAAATCGAAATTCATATTTAGGAAAGGAGTGAAAAAACCAAAGATTCTGGTTTAAAGAATATATTTTTAATTACTATTTAAATGGGAATAAGCCACAATTAAAGGTTAAAATACGTTTATTGACGTTTCAATTTCCACTTCGGAAATCGTTCTCAAAATACAAACATTAGTAAATTAATTACATTTTGTATTTTATATTTTTAATATAAATAAGTACATACTTAAACATAAATCATTATTTTTTAATATGAATGCCACAGTTCTAAATATAACATACAGCTCGTTTCTTATTTGTACTCGGCGTTTTGCTGAGTTTGTCTAGTTTTATCTTATTATATATATATATATATATAATATATATATATATATATATATATATATATATATATATATATATCTTCTTGCCTATTGGCCCAGTCGTAACGTATGAGGGGTAATTGGAAAGAAAAGAAGGCGATAGGTACAATTAGAAAAAATTAAACAGAACATGTCATAAAAATCATTAGATATATTTTTTTGATTGTACACATACATATGTCTTTATCTATTTTCTATCGTTGAAGGAATTCTTGGTGTAGGGAATGGCAGCTGTCTCCGGATATTATGAACTTCTGGACCATCCAAAAGGTAATTCCCAGTAATATGCTGCTCAATGAATTCCGTTTCATCGCCGGCTAGGGTTTCATATAAAGGCAATGGATATCTCCGAGCGAAAGATACATATTCCAGCCCCGCAAAGTACCGGCATGCTGAAATAAGCTGTTCTTTGGTATGTACTAGCACAGGATTGATGATTCCCATTCTGAAATTTTTTTAGAACAAGTCTGTAAATAAAGTAAATTCAAAATCACATCATATTTGTACTTTTATTTGCAGTCACATATTTATTAATTTATATTATCTACAAAACAGTAATTTTTCCTAAGATTGAAAATAATCACAAGAAAACTAAAATTTAACAATCCATGCTAAGAGACTCATAATAAAATAAAAACAAAAATTTTAAATCAAAATTCTTTTAGTTTAGAGTAATTCGACTGAAAAAATTACATAATATGCAAGTTACAAATATAATAAAAAACGAGATATTAGAAAAGAACTAATATGTATGAATAAAACTAAAACAAAATGTGTCTCTAGTGCGGGACTCTAACCTGATGCAATGAGATTTGGGGTAAAACAGAAACAAAAAATGTGTATAAAACAGAAGGTCTGTAAGAGAGACAAGATCGTAAAATTTCAAAGCAAAAATATAGTTTAGAATAATTCGACAGAAAAAATTACATATAAACGTATAAACAAGTTACAAATATAAGCGAAAATAGACTGAGATATTAGAAAAGAACTAGTATGTATGAACTAAACTAAAAATGTGTCTCTGTTGCGAGACTCTAACCTAATGCAACGGATGAAACAGAAACAAAAAATATCTAAAAAGGTCTGCACGAAAAAAACAATCACAAAATTTCAAAGCAATAGTCTTTTAATGTAGAGTAAATCGACAGGGAAAATTTATACAAGTTACGAATATACATAAGCAACAATATAACAATATAATAGAAAAGAACTAATATGTATGAATAAAACGACAACAAATCTACTAAAACTAAAAAATGTGTCTCTGGTGCGGGGCTTGAACCTAATGCAACGAGATTCGGAATAATACAGAAACAGAAAAATGTGTCTAAAAAGAAGGTCTATAAAAACAAGAAAATGACATATATACGTATATACAAGTTACGAATGTAATCAAAAATACAACGAGATATTAGAAAAGATGTATAAATAAACCAAAAAAAATGTGTCTCTGGTGCGGGATTCTAATCTGTTGCAACGAGAAGCGAGATAAAACAGAGACAGAAAAATGTACATAAAAAGAAGGTCTGAAAGAGAAGAAATAACGCAAAATTTCACAGCAAAAGTCTTTTAGTTTGGAGTAATTCGACAGAGAAAATGTATACAAATTACAAATATAATCGAAGAAAGAGCGAGATGTTATAAAAGAACTACTATGTATGAATAAAACTAAAAAAAATGTGTCTCTTGTGCGAGACTCTAACCTGATGCAACGCTATGATACTGTGGAACGAAAAAATCGAGACATACAGTCGAAAATACATCAAGAGCCAACTTAGAACTTTAATTTGTAACGTAAGTTTAAACATAAAAATAAAAAATAATTTATAAAGGAATCATTTACCTATATGTTAACTGTAATAAATGTAACAGACTAGGAACTGGTTTTCTTGCTTTGAAACTAGAATACTAATATTTAAGTAATTCCCGAATTTCAAAATTTATATCAATGTCTAGTAGTAATAGTTTCTTAACATTCTACTAATATATCGTTAAATATTAATTTTCTTGTGATTATTCACAATATTGACAGGTAAAAACATTTAAAACGTATGCAGATAAACATTATTTGATTAATTCATATTTCAATAAAACAGTTACAGACTTAAATAATAAAGAATTTGTGTCAGCTTAGTTGCTTCCATCCTCATTTTTGACACGTCTTTTTTATACGTGAATACACCTATTACGAGCTTTTAGGTATATATTATGAGTAATTACAACCTGTTTATTTCTATGAAAAATCATGGAATACAATAAGTTATTTAGAACTAATTATATTTGAAGAAAAAATTATCATTTCTCGAAATCACTTACAGAAAAATGGTTCAAAAAATATTTCACGTACACATCCATCTATTTATAAAACTAACTTAAAACTTATAATTTAAATAATACTAGATAGCTTGAAAGAAAGCTAAGTCTTCGCTCATTGGATATAATAGATTCCAAAAGGGGACTACTAAATATTATAAGCTCCGCTTTCAAAACATTATTCAGAACACTGGATAATAATAATGCTAAATTTTATGACAAAGCAATCATAAAGGTAAATAATGAAGAAAAACATTTGATTGATCCTTTTTAAATAATAAATTCAAGTTGTTCAGTCAATAATCACTAATTTCAATAAAACAGTTACAGACTTAAATATTAACAGGGCAATATTTGACGAAAACTTTTCCAAATTGCAATAATATGTGGAACAATTCAAAATTAATCATTTTAAACTAGAATAAATAAACCATCGACGAACAATTTTCCGTTTTAATTTTAATACTAACTGAACTTGAAAATGAATATTCCAATATCATCGATTTAATTTTATTCTCTAAATCAAATTCGATTTCAATCAACATCGAATTTAAAGTCGATCAAATAATACAAATTTTAATGCCTATATTTGTCTTAATTTTAAAAATTCTTAAAAAATGTATAGAAAACTGTTGACTTTTAATTAAAACTCCTTATTTTTATTAACTTTTATAGTACATATAGATCAGACTTTATCTCCAATTTTTTCAAAAATGTAGCAAAACTCTTTTTAATATTCTAATATAATCGATTTAATAAATCGAATTAGATTCCAATCACCATTGATATTAAAGTCGATTAAATAACACATCACAGATGTTATTCTAATCAACATCTATCTGCGACGTATGTAGGAAGATATATTAAATAAATATATTGGTAAAGGCATCTGTATACATGCAAATATCTCTGTTACTAGGACGATTTTAACACTCTTAAACTTTTTTTTCATCTCTTTTTATGGCTTTTCTCTGCCTCGATATGTATATTATGAAATTTAATGCAAAAGATCCATCTTCTAAACTTTTTCGATGTACAAAATCTTACAAAAATCATTTGGGACAATTTTTAACACTTTTTAACGTTTTTCATTGCCTTTCATGGCTTTTCTCTCGAAGATCAATTTTCCGTTTTAACTTTAATGCTAAGTGGATTCGAAAATTAATATTCTAATATTATCGATTCAATCTTATTCTCTAAATCAAATTAGATTTCAATCAACATTAATTTTGTTAATAATACATCCCAGATGTTACTCTAATCAACATCCATCTACGACGTTTGTAGAAAGATATAATAAATAGGTTTATTGTTAAAGTCATATGCACGCAAATATCTCTGATACTAGGATGATTTTTAAAACTCTGAAACGTTTTTCATCGCTTTTCATGGCTTTTTTTTCTGCATATGATATTTAATGCAAAAGATCCATCTTCCAGACTCTTTCGATGGACAAAATCCTACAAGAAAATCATTCTAATCCTATTTCAGATCATTAAGAATATATAATCATACAAATAAGAGAATTAAAGAATACAAAAAATAAAGAATACTAATTAGTTGAGGAGATATGTTGTGAAATGAAATTTTTAGATTCCCCATGTCTCTAATAACATCTTTATCAACGTCTGTTTTGCCTTGCAATTCTTAGAATGCACAGATTAAAGCAAAGTTCTGAATTTGGTTTCGAAAATTAGTGTACGGATTTTAAAAAATACTAAATTGTAACTTATGTCCAAAGTATAAACCAGTACGAAACAAATAATAATAAACATCCGATGGAAATTATCACTACACGTTCATTCCCTTTTGAAAAAATATTTCTAAACATTTTAGGTCCCTTAGTCATTTTTGAAAAAGGTAATCTTTCATCCTAACTCTTCAAGACGATCTTACAAAATTTTCTTGTGCATTCCCTTTTCTGAACCACGAATCTGAGACTATAAGCCGAGGGTTCATAGAAAAATTCATTTGTACATTTAGTATTCCAGAATCTATCGTATCAGATCAAGAATCAGATGTTATGTCCAATCTTTTTAAAAATGTAGCAAAACTCTTTAAGATAACGAAACTTAACTGTAGCGTTTATCACCCACAGTCTAATGATGTACTGGAATGTTCTCATGCTACCTTAGTAGACTATCTAAAGCACTATACCAAAGACAGTCAGACCAGTTGGGACGATTGGATTAATTGCACAACGTTTTATTTTAATACGACAATATATTTGTCAACCAAATTCTCTCCATTTGAACTTCTCTTCGGTAACAAAGCTAATCTTTCAAGCTCTATGACCCAAAATCCTAAATTTCTCTACACCTATGACGATTATATCAATGCAGTTAATTCGAAATCACAAAAGTCACACCAATTAGAAGGAGGAAATTTAATCAACCTTAAAGATATATGAAACAAAGAATACTACGGTAGAAAAGTTAAAGAAACAGAATACAATGCTGGTGATAATGTTAATAAACAAACAACAGATAGGAAAATCTAGGAAAATTAAGTTTGCATCCCAAAGAACCGTATAAACTAATAGATAAAATAGGAAAAAAAGCCGCAAAGTAGTTCATTTTAATCTCTTAAAATCAGAATTTGTGTCAGCTTAGTTGCTTCCATCCTCATTTTGGACACGTCTTTTTTATACGTGAATACACCTATTACGAAACTTTTAGGTATACATTATGAGTAATTACAACCTGTTTATTTCTATGAAAAATCATGGGATACAATAAGTTATTTAGACCTAATTATATTTGAAGAAAAAATTATCATTTCTCGAAATCACTTACAGAAAAATGGTTCAAAAAATCTTTCACGTACACATCCATCTATTTATAAAACTAACTTAAAACTTATAATTTAAATAATACTAGATAGCTTGAAAGAAAGCTAAGTCTTCGCTCATTGGATATAATAGATTCCAAAAGAGGACTACTGAATATTATAAGCTCCGCTTTCAAAACATTGTTCGGAACACTGGATAATAATGATGCTAAATTTTATGACAAAGCAATCATAAAGGTAAATAATGAAGAAAAACATTTGATTGATCCTTTTTAAATTATAAATTCAAGTTGTTCAGTCAATAATCACTAATTTCAATAAAACAGTTACAGACTTAAATAATAATAGGGCAATATTTGACGAAAACTTTTCCAAATTGCAAAAATATGTGGAACAATTCAAAATTAACCATTTTAAACTAGAACAAACAAACCATCGACGAACAATTTTCCGTTTTAATTTTAATACTAACTGAACTTGAAAATGAATATTCCAATATCATCGATTTAATTTTATTCTCTAAATCAAATTAGATTTCAATCAACATCGAATTTAAAGTCGATCAAATAATACAAATTTTAATGTCCATATTTGTCTTAATTTTAAAAATTCTTAAAAAAATGTATAGAAAACTGTTGACTTTTAATTAAAACTCCTTATTTTCATTAACTTTTATAGTACATATAGATTACTTCCTTTAATTTCCAACAGAGTTTCATGTAGGTATCGCAAAAAATGCATCAAATCATTTAATAATAGTGACATTGTAGAATTTATCATAAATCAATCTTACGAAACCTTTAGGTATATATTATGAGTATTTACAACCTGTTTATTTCTATGAAAAATCATGGGATACAATAAATTATTTAGACCTAATTATATTTGAAGAAAAAATTATCATTTCTCGAAATCACTTACAGAAAAATGTTTCAAAAAATCTTTCACGTACACATCCATCTATTTATAAAACTTACTTAAAACTTATAATTTAAATGATACTAGATAGCTTGAAAGAAAGCTAAGTCTTCGCTCATTGGATATAATAGATTCCAAAACAGGACTACTTAATTTTATTCTCTAAATCAAATTCGATTTCAATCAACATCGAAATTAAAGTCGATCAAATAATACAAATTTTAATGCCTATATTTGTCTTAATTTTAAAAATTCTTAAAAAAATGTATAGAAAACTGTTGACTTTTAATTAAAACTCCTTATTTTCATTAACTTTTATAGTACATATAGATTTAAATTTCCTATTTACATTTTTTTAAGAATTTTTAAAATTAAGACAAATATAGGCATTAAAATTTGTATTATTTGATCGACTTTAAATTCGATGTTGATTGAAATCGAATTTGATTTAGAGAATAAAATTAAGTAGTCCTGTTTTGGAATCTATTATATCCAATGAGCGAAGACTTAGCTTTCTTTCAAGCTATCTAGTATTATTTAAATTATAAGTTTTAAGTTAGTTTTATAAATAGATGGATGTGTACGTGAAAGATTTTTTGAACCATTTTTCTGTAAGTGATTTCGAGAAATGATAATTTTTTCTTCAAATATAATTAGGTCTAAATAACTTATTGTATCCCATGATTTTTCATAGAAATAAACAGGTTGTAATTACTCATAATATATACCTAAAAGTTTCGCAATAGGTGTATTCACGTATAAAAAAGACGTGTCCAAAATGAGGATGGAAGCAACTAAGCTGACACAAATTCTGATTTTAAGAGATTAAAATGAACTACTTTGCGGCTTTTTTTCCTATTTTATCTATTAGTTTATACGGTTCTTTTGGATGCAAACTTAATTTTCCTAGATTTTCCTATCTGTTGTTTGTTTATTAACATTATCACCAGCATTGTATTCTGTTTCTTTAACTTTTCTACCGTAGTATTCTTTGTTTCATATATCTTTAAGGTTGATTAAATTTCCTCCTTCTAATTGGTGTGACTTTTGTGATTTCGAATTAACTGCATTGATATAATCGTCATAGGTGTAGAGAAATTTAGGATTTTGGGTCATAGAGCTTGAAAGATTAGCTTTGTTACCGAAGAGAAGTTCAAATGGAGAGAATTTGGTTGACAAATATATTGTCGTATTAAAATAAAACGTTGTGCAATTAATCCAATCGTCCCAACTGGTCTGACTGTCTTTGGTATAGTGCTTTAGATAGTCTACTAAGGTAGCATGAGAACATTCCAGTACATCATTAGACTGTGGGTGATAAACGCTACAGTTAAGTTTCGTTATCTTAAAGAGTTTTGCTACATTTTTAAAAAGATTGGACATAACATCTGATTCTTGATCTGATACGATAGATTCTGGAATACTAAATGTACAAATGAATTTTTCTATGAACCCTCGGCTTATAGTCTCAGATTCGTGGTTCAGAAAAGGGAATGCACAAGAAAATTTTGTAAGATCGTCTTGAAGAGTTAGGATGAAAGATTACCTTTTTCAAAAATGACTAAGGGACCTAAAATGTTTAGAAATATTTTTTCAAAAGGGAATGAACGTGTAGTGATAATTTCCATCGGATGTTTATTATTATTTGTTTCGTACTGGTTTATACTTTGGACATAAGTTACAATTTAGTATTTTTTAAAATCCGTACACTAATTTTCGAAACCAAATTCAGAACTTTGCTTTAATCTGTGCATTCTAAGAATTGCAAGGCAAAACAGACGTTGATAAAGATGTTATTAGAGACATGGGGAATCTAAAAATTTCATTTCACAACATAATCTCCTCAACTAATTAGTATTCTTTATTTCTTGTATTCTTTAATTCTCTTATTTGTATGATTATATATTCTTAATGATCTGAAATAGGATTAGAATGATTTTCTTGTAGGATTTTGTCCATCGAAAGAGTCTGGAAGATGGATCTTTTGCATTAAATATCATATGCAGAAAAAAAAGCCATGAAAAGCGATGAAAAACGTTTCAGAGTTTTAAAAATCATCCTAGTATCAGAGATATTTGCGTGCATATGACTTTAACAATAAACCTATTTATTATATCTTTCTACAAACGTCGTAGATGGATGTTGATTAGAGTAACATCTGGGATGTATTATTAACAAAATTAATGTTGATTGAAATCTAATTTGATTTAGAGAATAAGATTGAATCGATAATATTAGAATATTAATTTTCGAATCCACTTAGCATTAAAGTTAAAACGGAAAATTGATCTTCGAGAGAAAAGCCATGAAAGGCAATGAAAAACGTTAAAAAGTGTTAAAAATTGTCCCAAATGATTTTTGTAAGATTTTGTACATCGAAAAAGTTTAGAAGATGGATCTTTTGCATTAAATTTCATAATATACATATCGAGGCAGAGAAAAGCCATAAAAAGAGATGAAAAAAAAGTTTAAGAGTGTTAAAATCGTCCTAGTAACAGAGATATTTGCATGTATACAGATGCCTTTACCAATATATTTATTTAATATATCTTCCTACATACGTCGCAGATAGATGTTAATTAGAATAACATCTGTGATGTGTTATTTAATCGACTTTAATATCAATGGTGATTGGAATCTAATTCGATTTATTAAATCGATTATATTAGAATATTAAAAAGAGTTTTGCTACATTTTTGAAAAAATTGGAGATAAAGTCTGATCCTGAAATACTAAATGTACAAATGAATTTTTCCGTGAACCCTAGGCTTATAGTCTCATATGGTTCAAAATAAAAACTGCACAAGAAAGTTTTGTAAGATCGTCTTGAAGAGTTAGGATAAAACATTACCTTTTTCGGAAATGACTAAGGGACCTACAACGTTTAGAAATATTTTTTCGAAAGGAAATATGTACTCGTAGTGATAATTTCTATCGGATGTTTAATATTATTTTTTTTTCAGTACTAGTTTATTCTTTTGGCATTAGTTGTAATTTTGTATCTTTTTTTTAATTCTTTTATATGTACGATTAAATCATCAATCACCTGAAATAGGATTAGAATGATTTTCTTGTAGCATTTTATCCATCGAAAGAGTCAGGAAGATGAATCTTTTGCATTAAATATCATAATGCATATAGCGGCAGAGAAAAGCCATGAAAAGCGATGAAAAACCGTTTAAAAGTGTTAAAAATCGTCCTAGTATCAGAGATATTCACGTGTATACGGATGTCTTTAACAATAATCCTATTTAATATATCTTCCTATATACTTCGCAGATGGATTTTAATTAGAATAACATCTGTGATGTATTATTTGATCCACTTTTTACGATCGATGGTGATTGAAATCTAATTTGATATAGACAATAAGATTCAATCGGTGGTATTAAAAATTAATTTTCGAATTCATTTAGTATTAAAGTTATAACGGAAAATCGTTCGTCGATGGTTTGTTTAAGTTATAGAGTGAAATGATATTTTTTTTATTGCATTTGGAAAAGTTTTCGTCGAATATTAGCTTGTTATTATTTAAGTCTGTAACTGTTTTATTAAAATATGAATTAATCAAATAATGTTTATCTGCATACGTTTTAAATGTTTTTACCTGTCAATTATCGCGATATAAATTAATGTAAATACGAAAATAATGTTAGTGTTACGTAAAAATGTTATATTAAGACATGCAATTTGGTAAAATAAGTATACACAAATAAAATACAAATTAATTCATATTATCTACAAGCTTTCCCTCAATATTGTGAATAATCACAAGAAAATTAATATTTAACGATCTATTAGTAGAATGTTAAGAAACTATTACTACTAGACATTGATATAAATTTTGAAAATTCGGGAATTACCCGAACTGGAAAACCAGTTCCTAGTCTGTTACATTTATTACAGTTAACATATAGCTAAATGATTCCTTTATAAATTATTTTTTATTTTTATGTTTAAACTTACGTTACAAATTAAAGTTCTAAGTTGGCTCTTGATGTATTTTCGTCTGTATGTCTCGATTTTTTCGTTCCACAGTATCATAGCGTTGCATCAGGTTAGAGTCTCGCACAAGAGACACCTTTTTTTTTTTATTATTCATACATAGTAGTTCTTTTATAATATCTCGCTCTTTCTTCGATTATATTTGTAATTTGTATACATTTTCTCTGTCGAATTACTCCAAACTAAAAGACTTTTGCTGTGAAATTTTGCGTTATTTCTTCTCTTTCAGACCTTCTTTTTATGTACATTTTTCGGTCTCTGTTTTATCTCGCTTCTCGTTGCAACAGATTAGAATCCCGCACCAGAGACACATTTTTTAGGTTTATTTATACATCTTTTCTAATATCTCGTTGTATTTTTGATTACATTCTTAACTTGTATATACGTATATATGTCATTTTCTTGTTTTTATAGACCTTCTTTTCAGACACATTTTTCTGTTTCTGTATTATTCCGAATCTCGTTGCATTAGGTTCGAGCCCCGCACCAGAGACACATTTTTTAGTTTTAGTAGATTTGTTGTCGTTTTATTCATACATATTAGTTCTTTTCTATTATCTTGTTATATTGTTGCTTATGTATATTCGTAACTTGTATAAATTTTCTCTGTCGATAAAATTAAAAGACTATTGCTTTGAAATTTTGTGATTGTTTTTTTCGTGCAGACCTTTTTAGAAATTTTTTGTTTCTGTTTCATCCGTTGAATTAGGTTAGAGTCTCGCAACAGAGACCCATTTTTTAGTTTAGTTCATACATACTAGTTCTTTTCTAATATCTCAGTCTATTTTCGCTTATATTTGTAACTTGTTTATACGTTTATATGTAATTTTCTCTGTCGAATTATTCTAAACTATATTATTGCTTTGAAATTTTACGATCTTGTCTCTCTTACAGACCTTCTGTTTTAGACACATTTTTTGTTTCTGTTTTACCCCAAATCTCATTGCATCAGGTTAGAGTCCCGCACTAGAGACACATTTTGTTTTAGTTTTATTCATACATATTAGTTCTTTTCTAATATCTCGTTTTTTATTATATTTGTAACTTGCATATTATGTAATTTTTTCAGTCGAATTACTCTAAACTAAAAGAATTTTGATTTAAAATTTTTGTTTTTGTTTTATTATGAGTCTCTTAGCATGGATTGTTAAATTTTAGTTTTCTTGTGATTATTTTCAATCTTAGGAAAAATTACTGTTTTGTAGATAAGATAAATTAATAAATATGTGACTGCAAATATAAAGTACAAATATGATGTGTTTGAATTTACTTTATTTACAGACTTGTTCTAAAAAATTTTCAGAATGGGAATCATCAATCCTGTGCTAGTACATACCAAAGAACAGCTTATTTCAGCATGCCGGTACTTTGCTGGGCTGGAATATGTATCTTTCGCTCGGAGATATCCATTGCCTTTATATGAAACCCTAGCCGGCGATGAAACGGAATTCATTGAGCAGCATATTACTGGGAATTACCTTTTGGATGGTCAAGAAGTTCATAATATCCGGAGACAGCTGCCATTCCCTACACCAAGAATTCCTTCAACGATAGAAAATAGATAAAGATATATGTATGTGTACAAAAAAATATATTTAATGAGTTTTATGACATGTTCTGTTTAATTTTTTCTAATTGTACCTATCGCCTTCTTTCCTTTCCAATTACCCCTCATAAGTTACGACTGGGCCAATAGGCAAGAAGATATATATATATATATATATATATATATATATATATATATATATATATATAATAAGATAAAACTAGACAAACTCAGCACAACGCCGAGTACAAATAAGAAACGAGCTGTATTTTATATTTAGAACTGTAGCATTCATATTAAAAAATAATGATTTATATTTAAGTATGTACTTATTTATATTAAAAATATAAAAACAAAATTTGTTTAATTTACTAATGTTTGTATTTTGAGAACGATTTCCGAAGTGGAAATTGAAACGTCAATAAACGTATTTTAACCTTTAATTGTGGCTTATTCCTATTTAAATAGTAATTAAAAATATATTCTTTAAACCAGAATCTTTGATTTTTTCACTCCTTTCCTAAATATGAATTTCGATTTACAATATTAACGCTTGTGTACGTACGTTAGCTTGTGACCTTTGGAATGGTAGTTGAAACACGGATGTAGTGTCATTTTGATAGTCGCCTTATTTGTTATTTATCCTGTTAAATCCTCCCCATTCAATTGCTATGTTGCGTGTTAGGATTCGATCAGTTGTTTATTTGGTACTGAGCCAGATTCCAAATTTAAGTAAATAATTCAAGATTTGTCATATAGTTAATCTATTTTTCTATCTAGATATATTCGGTATATACGTATTCAATGCCTTTATCGCATAATATTATGGTAGATTTTTCTATATCAATCAATTCTATTCGTTAGACCCTATCACATGATACGTCGCACATCCCTCTATTTTGAGTCGTATAGGTACTACATACCTAAGGTCTTTATGGTTCATTACTATGTTTAATTGTTTTATACGATTATGCCTCTCTCTTTCTCTCCTTTCGAACGACCCATCATACATTACGATCGGACCAATAAGCGTGTAGGTACATATCTAAAGCCTTTATGGCATGATGTTATGTTTAATTTTTCTATAGTATCTAAATCTATTTATTTAGCTCTATCACATGATACCTTGCACATCCAGGTACGTTGTTTAGGCACTACCTATCTAAGGTCTTTATGGTTTATCGCTTTGTTTAATTCTTATACATGATTGTACCTCTTGGCTTTGCTCCTTTCCAACGATCCCTCAAACATTATGACCGAAAATTTATAATTAAATTAATTTGAATAATAGTTAAACTACAAAAATATTTTATAAATTTAATTTGAAGTAAAAATGGCGAATTACAGTAGCCGACTTGTCACATGATACCTCCCATATCTCTCTACGTTAAGCCGTTTAGGCACTACATACCTACAATCTTTATTGTCCATAACTCTACGGAAAAAGAAGAAGAATTGTCAGTTGCGGAAATAATGAGAAGAAGAATAGACAGTTGACAAAAAGAAGAAGAGCGTTCTTAGGCACTACAT